>NW_018127928.1:1049145-1069766 GCF_001952655.1 Monopterus albus
TATCTCTTTGGATTTTTTAAACTAAAAAAAAAAATCTGATTTGCTTGAAAAAAACCATCAGTTACCACAAACCTGCCTTCATTATATCATGTTCCATTAATTTCCCAAAAAGCAGCTGTGTGTATAAAAGCTGATAAGATGCGCTTGAAGACAGCATCGGTTCCAAAGAGAGTCAGCTTGAAGCACAGAAAGGATCAACAAATCACAAGTTCATTGGAAAGAAACATTTAAAATTGCTCATTTTTAGTGGTTCAGAGGAAAACAGTTGGATGACAAACTATCACTAGACTAGAAGACACGGTCGAGGTTCAGGAAGTGCTGTATATCTTTAAATGTGGTTAAATTAAGTTGTCTCTTCTGATTTAAGAATCTTTACGTCTTCACAGTCTTAACAGTTAGGATGTGTTAAATTGAAAATGTTTTTAACTGCAAATGGAAGGTGCCACTGGGACGACAAACCCTAAACCACACTGACCCTACAAGTCAGTTAGCAAACTACAGATCATGAAGCCCCAGTCAGTCATCACTGGACATGAAGCTTTAAAGAGCTCAGTATGCTGCAAACTGTGTGTTAAACAGTGCATGAGCCTTTAAATCAAACTACTACTGTCTGACCAGCGAGGTGGTTCAACCAGTGCTCCAGTCCAGTTTGATCATGCTTCTGCTTTTATGTGGCAGTGTGTGAGACACTGGGAGAACACATCAAATTAATGGAAAAATGCTGATATTTTAGTTCCCAGAGACTGAAATAGCCCAAAGGGGAATAGGCAGCAGATTTGAAACCTACGCTTACATTCTCATAAATCGCCACAGAGAAACTGTTTTGGCCTGGTGGACACTTATAATGTCCCCAGGGTGGCCCGTCATTGGAAATTCATGAGAGGAACTGACCAAAAAGTTCAATCTGTGCATTAACAGGTCACAGAGGTGAGAGGGCAGGGTGGTTTTCCAAGGCTTCGAAATGATGTGAAGGTATCAAATGCAGCTTGTTAAGTGTTCAGTCACAGAGGGTAACAGAACTCTGAGGAAGACCAGCTCGAACTTGACTGGGAGATGAAACCCTAACATTGTTCATAATGGCTGCTGCTTTTTGAACACCCCTGCATTAGCTGAACATGACTGTGGTTCTACAAATTTCCAAGCTTGAAATGCAGTAAAGCTGCTTTACATTTCTGTGTATTATAAATTGCTGAATATTTCTGCAATGAATTGTACCTATGTTGCAAGCATGGCTCAAACCAGACTTATCCATAGTTGCTGCTGCATGAAGGTTTAGGTTTTGGATTGTCTCAACCTGCACAGCAGCTACAGCTAAGCCTGTGGGATTTCATCTGACAGCAGCTCAAGCAGAGCATGCCAGCTGGACAGCCTCCCACTGAGGGCACCTGCTATTGGTTAAGCTCACAGTGACATAGCTGCTGCAGCTGTTGCACGATCCAGGTGGGTTTAGATTATGCATATAGAATTACAGTTTTGAAATGGTACATGACAATAAAGAAACCCCTCCTTCTGCAACACTTTGTGAATTTGTTTCTAACTTTGATGGTTGTCTGATTATGATTTTCTCAAGACAGGCACTGTATTAATTTGCACATTCACCTCTGGAAGCTCTCCAGTCTGACCACAGCTCATGACGCCGTGGTCACGAGAAAATTACGCACACTTTTCTAAGTCCTTTATTTAAAATTTATGTAGACTTTTCTCATTTCTTTATCACACTTGCCATTTCAGTCGCAGGCTCTCAATTTATTTAGATCTTTCCTGTGAACCAAAATGCAAAGTAAGCATTGGACACAAGAAAATCATGGTCTCACAAACATTACTATACTTAGTTTATCACAGGGTAAATGCTGCCTTTTAGTTGGAAAAAGGTCAAAAGGCAACATGAAGTTTACTCTGTGTTCAAAAGGGCACAGTAGTTGTGTTTTGCTAAGAATAATCACTGCAAGAGATATATTATTAATTTCAGGCTGATTTAGATTTTAAATACACACTCGGCCACAAGTATGTATGTGCACACCAAAAATCATCCCCCATAATCAATATAATTTTTGGGTGCAGGGATTTGCTCCAATCCAGCCACGAAAGCATTAGTCAAGTCCGTGCTGATGTCAGGTAACAAAGTCTGGCTCACAGTCAGTGTTGCAGTTGATCCTTAAGGGGTCAGTTAAATTTAAAAATTCATGTTATATGTACAACCAAAAAAAGATTTTGTATTTCCATAAGTGGGGTAAAACTATGGAATAATTTAAGTGTGGACATAAAAAATAGTAATAGAATTGATGAGTTTAAACATAAATATAAAGGTATGTGTCAATCAAGATATATGCAAGAACAGGCTTAATGATTAATCAGATGGAACATTGTGGGTGTGGTGTATGAATGTTAATACTTTGTAATAATTCTTTAGTATATTACTTGTGTGGTGTAGAAGTGAATCATTTACTGCTTGCAAACCAATGATGGTAAGATGATGTCATGGGGTAGGACTGGATAAGTCTGACTTCTTCCTACTCCATTCAAGCATGTACTAGGTATAAGCACATTGATATTGGATTAGCATTTGTTGGATATGTGTAAAATTATGTGTGTTGTCATATGAACTGTCTTTACATGCTTGAAAGAATAAATCAAATCAAATCCTAAAGGTGTGGGATGGCCCTGAGGTTAGGAGTCTGTTCATACTATTCAAATACTTCGACACCAAACTGGGACAACACATGTCTAAATGGACCTGGCTTTGGGCAGAGGAACACAGCTAACTTCAAATCAACGATCAGCTGTTTCTTTAGCTTGGCTGTTCTCCAGCGGACAGATGGACACTACTAGCATGACACCCAGACATGGGAACTTCACCTCCAAACCCATCATCTTATTAACCCAGATGTCTGCTTCTGGCTTCTTGCCCTGCCTCTCTCTCTTTTCTCCATGCTAGCAGGACCCATTGTATGGAAGAACAACATACAGCAATGTTTCACAGCCCTGAAGGCATCTGCAAATAACAATGACCTCATGTATTCTGTTACAGTGGATCACCAGAGTGCCATGTGTGTATTTTCCAACAACATAACCCTGGCGAAACTCAATGCCTGTTTTACTGTGTGTAGAAAAAGACACTGTGAGTGTAAAGAGGCACGAACAGACAGATAGATACTGGAAGGAACTGCGTATCAGATGTCCCTGGGAAAATGGACCATGAGGGCCTCTAACAGGATGAAGCACAGCGACAGAATCAGTCCCAAAAGCCTGCACTGACACAACATGCCAGTTAAAATGGGCTGAAATGTCACTAATGGAATCCTCCAAAGGTTTGGGGGCGCCGAGTGCCTCCCCCAGGGTCAGAGAAATTGTTTTCCAAGGGTCAAAGAAAAAAAAAGGCATGAACAGAACTTTACACTCGGAAACAGGCCAGTTTTTATTACAGCAAATATGAATACAACTATGTTATGAGTTTAGATCACAAAGCTGGATTGAAAGTTGGCCCAAAACAAACTGTTGTCAGGAGTGGACACATCTAAGGAACGGATCAATTATTTGGTCAACAACAAAAAGTAAAAAAATCTTTTAACACAGCCCTGCTCTTCTGGCTGACCTGAAATGTCCTTATTTGTGAAATCTAAACCCAAACATTCATCTATAATTACACCAAAGGCACATCTGACTTCTATTCTGTGTGAGCAAGCTTAGTCATTTTAGTTTGGTGCATGCAAAGGGTCAAGAACGTTACACTATTATCAAAATATGCCTCAACTAAAGTTTACTTTACCTCCATGTGAAAGCTGCAGCCCTTATTTGGAGAAACAAGCAGTATAACAAGGTAATTTAATAAAGATACAGCATACAATACCAAGGTAATTTAATAAAGATACAGCATAACATATTTGAGGCATTTATCCAGCTCAGACCATCAGCTTCTTTACCTTTTCCTGATCATCTCTTTAAGGAAAGAGAGACATTCAGTATTCGGCAAGTAACCGCCCCCCACTATCAATTAAACCAGCGGGTTCCACCATTAACCCCCCAGCTGTTCTGCACTCCTGAACCAGCTGGACCTCAGATGTCTGAGAAGCAGAGTAGCACCTGCCAACACTTCAGAGTCAACCCAGCTGTGACAGCGTCGCTCTGCTCCTCGGTCCGGCCTTAAATTATGTGAGAATAAACAGAGAGCCAATTAAAGCTGACTGAGGAGCTCACATGACATCAGCTGGATTTTTTATTTTTTGCTGTTTGCTAAGCTTTGCTTAGAGCATGAAGATCAGAAACAGTCTTGTTTCTTGGCTGCAGACCAATCCAAATATTTCACAGAGGAGACTTTTGGCAGTGTGGAGAAATGTGAGCTGCAACAGGCACTGCTGATTTTTGAAAGCAATGAATATGGTACTTTTATTATATTATGCCTATTATTGCCTATTTCCCCCAAACATTGAACCATTAGATTAAATATTTTTTGCTACACCTTAAACCTTTATCTGGCTAAAGAGTCATTACCTTCGTGGCCTTGTCTTTGACTTTTTTTAAAGCTATTGATAACGTTTAAATCATCCAACAAACAGGAAAACAACATTTTACTAATTTTCTCCAAATAAATTCACACAGCTAGATAATTCACTGTAGAAATTCTAGCATTATACTGGGTAACGTACAATGAATGAATACAGAACTTTCCTCCATTTCCTAATTACAGTAAATATCTGTAATTGAACTAACTATGGGTGTCCCAAAAGACAAATTCAACTCTTTTCACCAGGTCATTAGTTCTCCTGCTGGCTAGTACACCACCCTTTATGTGTAAAACCATGGCACTTTTCCTTTTAGTTCTCACTTTGTTTCACTGTTTTCCATCTTTGCTGCTGTTGCTGTGGCTGCTGGAGGCACAACCAGCCCAACGCTCATCAAAAAATGTCGGTTTTGTCACAAGAAAAGAACGCTGGGTCATTTATAGACACTGATGAATGGAATATGATTGTCAATTGGCAAAAATTGCATCTTAAACTGATAATTGACCTCATTCTGTGTCTTTGAAGAGTACTGTGTTTCATTTTGCTTGAAAGAGTGGATAATTTCCTGCTCACATAAAGATCTCTCTCACACTGTGTCCCACTCTGTATCTCTGCTCATCTTCTACGGGTCAGCCAGACACTTAATTACCACCCATCAATTGTTACTGGTTTGGATGGTGGGTGACTGTTCCTGCCCTCTTGCCCCTGAACAACGACTTTGAGTCGCCCCGTCTCGTCCCAGTCACAAGGCTCTCTTGTTACTGACTGCGACACTATTGCCCTTTCTCCCAAACCGAGCACACAATCGCCACAGTCTGTCTTCAGAGCAAATCCTTTCCCACCAACAGCAGCTATGATAGATGCCATCCACAGCCCCCCTCCTCACCACAGATGGCCTGATTGTTTCCTTCTCTCTTACTCTGGATGCTACAAAACCATTCTCTTCTAAATCCACACAAATTTCCACACCACTTGATTAGAAATCATAAAACACGATGACAGGAAATAACCCAGGACAGAAATGCATGACATCACATCCTACTCTTGCATGCCGCAAGAGTAGGATGTGATGGGAGCAATAAAGGGAATATTGCTCAAGCACACTTGTGCTGGCAGTGGAAAACCACTGATTCTCCTGATTCTCTGGTCAAACCAAGAGAGCAGAGCATGAAGGCAGTACCCTCAATAAAGACCAGTATCACTTACGTTTAAGGATAACCACCATTATTGGCCAAGTATGCTACACACAAGGAATTTGTTTCCGGTACAGAACCGATGGCAGTCATCTGCGGCATCATCTCAACCGATGGCCCAAGGACACTTTGACACGTGGACTGCCGGCACCAAGATTCGAACCTTCAAGTTGGGAGAAGACTGCTCTACCCACCGCACCGTCGCCTCCCTTATTCAGGAGTAATGCTAGTAGCACCGGGCTGTGTCATGAATAATGTCGTTTACTTGCAATGCATATATCCTAGATTTGGTGGCACAGCATATTTTTACACACAAGAAAAGTATGAGCTGCTGTGGTTCGTGTGCAAGACGCTCTCCCTTTTCCTTTGTGTGTGGGTTAATGAAGTTCACACCCCAAAAGAAACTGCCTAATGACTAGCACAGTCACATTTCATAGCCTATATGGAAAGTGCAGCAACACAGTGTAAAAAGCCAGCTTCCCTACATCTTGATAATAATAATGCCACAGAATGTACAATGTAGATGCCCACCAAAGGGTAAAACATAATCTCATCCCATATCTGAACGTTTAAGATTTTAGCTTTCAGTGCTGCTTCCAAATGAATCAAAACAAGAACCCTGCTTGGAAAGTAAAAGCTGCTACTTCAACCCTGTGGGAAATTATGTCATAAAGATGGTTTAAAGTATCAGAGCTACTGTCACACTGTCAACTACCAAAGGATGCCATACTTCTGATGCGTTTCCTAATGGGCTGGAAAACCTGTGATGTAGTGTAAAACTCAGCCCTGCGATGGACTGGTGACCTGTCCAGGTTGTACCCTGCCTCTCGCCCGCAGCTGGCTGGGATTGGCTCCAGCCCCCGTGACTCCGTTTGGGACTAAGCAGTATGGAAAATGGATGGATGGATGAAACTTGGTACACATGATGAAAATAATTAAAATATTTTGTAATGCACTGGAATTTTCTCTCATTTTAGTTTTATAGACACAAAACCGTCAAAAACAACAAATAAAAGATGCAAGCCAGAGAAAGACTGCAGCTATTTTTAAAGAACCAGTTACATTGCTGTTGCTGAACATTGTCTTGTGAAACAAAAACTGTGCATTTGCAGATGCACGTCTGCACCGTGACAAGACAATCACATGAACACGGCATGCAGCCTGACGTGAACAGGTACTGAGCTAAACATCTTGCTCTAGACGTGCGGTGGACAGAAAGCGACACCACAGGAGCAACGACGACTGCAGTGACCATACAAATTTTGCATGTTTTAATCAATTAAATGCGGATTGTGCAACCCTGCTCCAAGTGGGTATTCTTTGATTTGCATGCTTTGACTTAACACCTGCATTCATCACAGTCAACATCATCATGTTTGCTTTTATTTTTGATTGGTAACTTATTTCTGTGTGGTAACCAAATGAATGTGCACAGTGCTCCTGTGGAGGATACTGTGGCTTCAGTGATGTCAAGTGAACAATAAAAGCAGGCACGATGTCCACTGTGACAGATCAGTCTCTGCAGGGGCCTTGGCAGGTGTGAACTACAGCAATGTGCGAATTTAAATCATTACAGTGTGGTTTGACAAATGGTCAGATGTAATGTGAAGGATTTGGTTGCTTTAAAATTGGCAAAACCATGCCAATGATGCCATGCATCATGTTTAAGATGACTCATGGGCAAAGATATCCAGAATGGCAAAAAAAGTGCTTCAGAACACTTCAGAAACACACACAGACTAACGCTTAAACATCGACGATGATAAGTGATGTGACATCGGATTCAAAATGTATCACCACACAGAATACATTCTAACCCGCTGGTGTTACCTTTCCAGTTACTAACTGACACACATGCAGGATGTCTGGGGTCGTGTGTGCTTTCAGGCAGGAGGCCACACTCCACTGGGAGATGCCCGTTTTCCAGGGACACCCAGCAGCTGTCCCGCAGCACGTGGCAGAAGCTACGACACGACAGGTGCAAGGGCGCAGCAGGTGAAGGGCACCTGGGCACCAGCAGGAGGCAAAGAAACCACTCTGCTCCGTGGTGACACCCTGACCTCGTGAGCCACGCCCATTCCTGTAGAAGCACCCCCACCTCCTCCACAGATGTGTGGTTGAAAAAGTTAGGTAGCGTGAAAAGCTTTGACTTTTTGCCAGAGCAAATGGACCAATCAGAGGGCACCAGGAGACAAACTGAGTCAGAAGCTTTGGTACGATTATCAGTGGCGGTGGAATCCAAAACACTCTCAAGAGTCCCATTGACTTTTGAAATATCACCTAGTAAATTGCTAGATAGGACTTTATCACTGCTCAAGACTGGCACTGATTCTACATCTGACCCAAGATCAGCCCTGGACCCTAATCCTGACCCAGAACCATCCCCTGCCCCAAGCCCAGACCCCTCCTCCTCCCTCTTCCCTCTGAACACGTCTGAATTACCCGTTGAGTTAGGGTTCACGATCTCCACCTTCTCTGTTGGGCTTCCTTCAGTAGTCACAGGGGTCACGGTCACGTTCCACGCCTCAACAAACTTACGGATTCCTGTGGTCACTTGGATGAGGTCTTCCCCAACCCCAGAAAAATCGTCATCCTCCTTCTCTTCCTCTTTTGTGCCATTGGGTGTTGTGGCAGGGGGTGGTGGTTGTGGCAGCAGCTGTTGTGGCAGCGGCTGTTGTGGCAGCGGCTGTTTCTTCTGTCGCCTTTGTGTCTTCGGGGTTTTGTAGTGCTTTCCGCCAAAACCAGGCCTCCAAGCTCCCAGCACAGAGAACCAGGAGAAGCAACCATGTCTGAATCCTCATCATGTTGCTGGCTCCTGCAACAGTCTCAGTGTCCCAGCATGCAGCAGCCCTCTACACAGCGCTCTCACAGTTTCCCCACCTGTTAGCCAGCCGGTCAACAGTTAAACCAAGCTGCTCAATGGCCACTAAGCATCCACTGGATAAAAGCAGAGACACAAAAACTCTGCAACTCTTCCTCTAGAGCTCCCAGTGCACAGCTGCTGCAAACTCTCTCATGGAAAAGCACTGACATGGATAGGGGGAGACCCGAGGGTGGAGGCAGGCTTGTTATACCGATGATGGAAGTCACTGGTTGCTCAAAGTTGCCCCAGCACACACTAAAACTCCTCCCTTGTGTTAGCTGATGAGTGGGTCCCCTAAGACCTTTTCTGCAGCATGGAGAAAAAGCAGGCAAGCATTCCTGTTACCATGACACACCCGTCCTGCACAGAAATAACCTATATGGAGTTTTTAAATAGATTTTGACAATAGTAAATAAGATATGTTCACTTCATGTTCAGTGACTATATTTCAAGCATTCAAGACTTACAGATAGATTAAGCTGGAAGTGACAGTTCTTTACGGTCTATGTCTAAGAAGGGCAACAGAGAGGTTTGATTTTACTGGTGAGGTTGGTGGAAAATGCATCAAAATCAATGCAAAAAGAAGTATAATAATCAAACAGAGCTGTGGTTTGCTGTCTGGTTCCTGCAAGATTAATCGAAGGGGTCAGCAAATGAATGGGGCAAGAAATCCATAAAACTGTGAGCATTATTTTCCTTTTACAGTTTTCTGATCTTTGCATGTTATTGAAGAGTTTGACCTCTTCAGGCCATCAAAAAATCTTGCTAAGCAACTGAGGTGAAGGTTAAGCACACTTGGATCCGCGGGTTATGTAAACGACTGGCATAAAGAAATGACCTGCAGTGGGTGAGAACTGATTTCATTTGCTGTTTCAAAACAACAGCAAAAGGAAAAGAGTGCTTTGGGGAAAATGTGGTGTTGAGTTACACAATCCCAGCATCAGTCAGATTTATAGCTAAGTGAAAAAATAATAAAACAGTGAGAAGTGATACCATGTGCAACTACAGCACTACAAACTGCAAACTTTATGGAACGTTGTGATGTACTGTGTGGTGATTAACAGCTTGTTAATGAAACAGAAAAGCAATATGACAAGGAGGAGTGTGAAGAGATGAACATGAGACGGGTGGAGAGAAGAGCAGCAGCGACAGCAGCTGAGAAAGTGAGGCTGCCAGGGAGCGTGTATCTGACTGGATGGATGTGTTAAGCTGCTCTCCTCTGGGAATCACTCCATTGCCTCATCGAAGAAAATCCGCATAAAATGTACCACTTCCAGGTTCTCACAGATGCCGATAAGGGAAGGAAAGATCCCCCCTCCAACCAAAAAAAATCTCCCAGGCTGCCTCCTCCCCCATAGGGTCCTGAGTGTCTCCATCATGGAGCTACCCGCCTCATCTGCCAAGCTAGGACATCCAGCTGTTACACATTCCAGCCCAGACCTCCCACGCCCACGCTGCATGACATTTGGAGGGCTGCAAACTGCTACATCTCGATCATTTGTGCATTCATGTAACACTGCTACTACTATCAACATATGTGCAAAATGCATTCTGCCGAATGCTGACCGGGACTGAATGAAAAGCTTTTTCTCTGCTTGGAAACTAGATACTGTGTGTGAAAACCAGCTGTCACAGATAATGCAAATGCGATTAAGAGATCAAAATATTAGTGTAAGTACTTTTCTTCACAGCTTGAATATTGACTCATGCAACACCTATGATCTCAGACAAATCAGAAGTATGAATGTTTGGATCTACAGTGTAATCAAAAGACTAAGTATCACAAAACATAAGCTCAGAGTCCAGTAATCGAACTCTTGGTGTGTTCTGGACATGGGGTCAGCACAAGGACATGTGTCCGCTCACCAGTATTTTATGGTTAAAGAACATCCTGTGAACTTGTTATCCCTCTGGAAAACACAAGCAGTGAGACAGGACCATGATAAACCCAGCAGGGACACACACGTACACACTTGCTCCCATTATCCTTGATCTTTATATGTAACAGATAAAAGACCGATGAAGAGATACAGAGAGAGGAAGGGTTAGGCTAAACAAGGTGAAAAATGTTTAAGACAATGGCTCTGAAAGTATTTTAACCTTTAGGTTGGTGGTCTTGGCTCTGAAAGTATTTTAACCTTTAGGTTGGTGGTCTGTGCAATGACTATCTCTTTGCACAAGTGGAAAACATGTAAATGCATCTAATCACTGTCTGAACCTACTCCTCTTCCTCACTGTGTGGGCAGTATGGAGTTTTAATCAATGAAAACAAACAAACAAAAAAATCTTGTCTACTGTTGAAACAGTAATGCAAACATATTTTCTTTTTCTGTGAAAGCCAAACAAACACTCATAAACATCTTGACAGTTTTCTTCTCTGGAGGAAACTAGTTGCCATAGTGATGAATTAAGGTCAGAGAGATTTAGCTGGTAATTTAGCACAGCTGCAACTTTTACACTCCCTCTCCTATTTTACCTCTTTTTCTCTCTCTCTCCTACACAAATATCCTATAATGCGGTAGACATTTGATATATCTCTGGGTAGTTAACATGAAGCTACAGCGGACTGTTGGTGAACCAGCACAGAGACTGGAAACAAGGTTAAAGCAGCCAACCTGGTTTTGTCCATTTGTACTGGGGTTAGGTGCAAGACTATTTCCTGGTCGTGACCAGTGGCATCCTGGAATTTCCACCTCTTTCAGTCATAAATGACAAGAGTAAAAATAGAAATCAATTATTCTCAAGTAAATTAATAAAATTTAAATTATTAAAAGTATGCAGTATAATCATCTAGTACGGTGCATTTTCAATAGTACTTACAGGGAGACTGAGATTTGTGGTGTGCATTTTCCTATCATTAACTCACTGATTCCTTTTACTAGGAGCACCTTCTGAGCTGCAGTCGTTGCCAACAGAGCTTTGAATATTGTTAACTATGGTTAACAGTGTTCTTGCAGCCAGAAACACAACAACCTATGAATGTGCAAAGATAAAATCTGAGACAAAAAAGAGTGGTTGGAAAGCTGAAAACCATGAGACGTAGTCAGATGCTGACAGCACAGGTACGGTGATCCATCACAAAAATAAAAGCGACTCATCAACAAGCACAGAAAACTTACAAAAAGGCACTTCCCCCACTATGGAGTCAAAAAGTATCAATAAGTATTTCCCAAAATGTACATTACAAGCTAAAACTACACATGGAAAAGCAGTGCGGATACCAAACACATAGAGGAACTTCTCTTATCTGAAGTACTCGAGAGATAAACCTCAAAGAAACATTTGTGCCACAATGTGTTTAAATGTGAAATGCAGTTTACACATGACAGTGACAGTACATAACCAACACTCCTGACTTTTAGTAACGTCGGCCTTCCACTCATAAAATAACCCGAATACCCTAAAGCAAAGAAGCAAAATGTTCCCGTGGGGCATGTTGGCAGAAGCTGGGCAGAAACCAGCACCCATAACGTGCCTCCCTTACACCCTGTGGTATGCCGAAGTGGGGCTTTGGCACAGACAAGAGCAGGGCATTTTCAGACAAG
Organism: Monopterus albus; assembly: GCF_001952655.1. NCBI lineage: Eukaryota > Metazoa > Chordata > Actinopteri > Synbranchiformes > Synbranchidae > Monopterus > Monopterus albus. The sequence continues at coordinate 1,061,246 of NW_018127928.1, forward strand.
AGGGTGTGAGACAGTTCGTGTTAGTCCTTTGTCGAGCCGGAATGCACGATTCATTAAGCAACACGGGAGCTTGAAGACAAGACAGTTGACTCCTTGTGTGGAGAATCCTCACTATTGAATAATAATACTGTCATCTGCTGTGGCGTCGGGCATGGTGAATCCTTCTGAACGTGAGAAAGGATAAATGAGGAGAAAATGAACAGACACCTCCTGTAATGAACTGATTGACAGCAGAAAATGAAAAGCAATTATGGTGCTTTTTAAGTGATTAAAGGTCATTTTCATTTGGTGGACAAAACTAACTGTTTAACATACTCTGGCCTGTGTATTATCTTAACACAATCATCATTTCACAGCTCTCTGCTCATCTCACCTGTCAGAAGCACATTTTTGCAGCATGAGCCTAAAGAGACATTCATGTCAAGTGCAAAGGTCTCCTAACTTGAGGCCTCAGTGCTGCAGCGCAGTTTAAACTCCTGCAGCCCAGATACTGCACTGGAGGGCAAGCACTCTTCATAAGCCAGTACTGCTCACAGCGAGCCATAAATTAGTCTCACTCAGAACCACAAAGACTCATCCAGAGCAGTAGCTGTATCGGTGAACTAAAGAAAGTTAACAGCTAAACACAAGAACGTGACATCAACACAAACATTAAAGCTGCAGCAGGCTTCTGGATTTACTTGATTTTTCCACCAGAATCACATTATGAAAGGAGCTTGTACAAGACCAGTATGAACTGAAGGAATAACTACAGCAAGAAACAACAGTTTCGGTATTGGTATGAGCACCTGAGCTGGCTAACTACAAATATCACACACCATCAGGATGCCCCAACACAGTCAGTGTTTCGCACATACCTAATGATCTGCCTCTCTGCACTTTAGTTGAGAACCATTAAACTCAACATTGTACCTACATCTTTAAGATGGCTTTGATATCAAACAGCAAACAATATGCAAAGCTTTAGTTGAGAACCATTAAACTCAACTTTATACCTACATCTTTAAGATGGCTGTGATATCAAACAGCAAACAATATGCAAAATCATACTTGTCACACACAAAGACAAAGACATGTTGAAGATCAGGAGGTGTAAAAGGCTCTTTCAGTATGAGTAACACACATCAGAGCCCTGATGTGACCTGAACCTGAAACACAAAGCCAAACAACCATAAACCAGCCACATGTGCAAGTGGAGTTCAGTCATGAATACGTTTGTCAGTGAAACCTCGAATCTTCTTCCCTGTCCGTGTTGGCTGATTAACAGCAACGTGCCTCAGTGGCCTCTGGGTTGGCTGCAGGCCGGCAAGGCCGCCCCACCCCCTGCTTCGGGCTGATGTCTCACGCACAGTAAGGTTTCACCATAAAGCTCGGTGGCCTGTGCTAACCTGCGTTCTCTCACTCAGAAACTGGTAAGCAAAGTAAAGTCTCATATCATTAGCATCAAAATGTAGAGCAGATGGAAAATGCTGCTGTAAAAACAGCTACTTTACTTTGTTTCCTACATTAGAAATAATGAGGAATGATACAATTTCACTCTTTTATTCTATGCACCTGTCACACTGTCACATACTATGACTTGGTGAAATGCAGAGTGTGCCGCTGATCATTTTTACGATAAAATGTCAGTCAACCAGGAAGTACACTGTATATACAATGTAATCATGCATGATGTCAGCACAAGACGTTGGAGGACAATATTTTTATCCATCCAGATGCAGTATATGTACAGGTAACATGTAATGTAATATGTTGGAGATAGTTTTCTTCATCACAGAGCACTGACTGGTTTAAACTTACACAAAAATATTTTTATGAATCTTTACCAAAAAATGTAAATTTTATTGGTTAAATAAACATGACCAAACTCTTAAAGATCAATACATGTACCAGACTCAAAAATGGATAAGACTATACTTTCTATCTGTTTAAGTCCACTGTGCACTGAAACTGTCTGACTCATGATTCAATGAGCTCTCAGTCAAAGTCAGCTTCTACTTTCTCTCCTCAGGAAGCGACTTATGTTATGCAAAAGCTGCACTTGGTTAGCATTAAACATAAGACAGAATCACAAATATGAGGCTAAAGTTTAGACTGATAATTAGGAACACTGCATCTCATCTGCTCAACACCAATAGACAGAGCAATGAGGAAGACCAACAGCTTCACTGTGTGTTTCAGGGAGTTTAGCTGAGCTCACTGTCCACACAGACCAACAGTGGGTGAAAGCACATTAAATATCTTCTTAAGAGCGTCAGACTTTGCTTCCAACATGTACAAATTAGGCTAGGAATCAAGCTACATGCTATTTGTGGATAACTGCTGATTAGATCTTAAAGAGCTGAGCAGGTGGGAGAAACAAGGCACAGTCACCGTTATTAGTTCACCACCAGCTCTGCAGCTGGAACAACAAAGCATTCCCAGTAACAGAGAGAACCCACTGGCCAGCCACTTTGGATGTCACATCAGATAGGCTGCATAGAGAGAGAGAAGCTGGAAAGCAAAACCATCAGGATGCCCCAACACAGTCAGTGTTTCGCACATACCTAATGATCTGCCTCTCTGCACTTTAGTTGAGAACCATTAAACTCAACATTGTACCTACATCTTTAAGATGGCTTTGATATCAAACAGCAAACAATATGCAAAATCATACTTGTCACACACAAAGACAAAGACATGTTGAAGATCAGGAGGTGTAAAAGGCTCTTTCAGTATGAGTAACACACATCAGAGCCCTGATGTGACCTGAACCTGAAACACAAAGCCAAACAACCATAAACCAGCCACATGTGCAAGTGGAGTTCAGTCATGAATACGTTTGTCAGTGAAACCTCGAATCTTCGTCCCTGTCTGTGTTGGCTGATTAACAGCAACGTGCCTCAGTGGCCTCTGGGTTGGCTGCAGGCCGGCAAGGCCGCCCCACCCCCTGCTTCGGGCTGATGTCTCACGCACAGTAAGGTTTCACCATAAAGCTCGGTGGCCTGTGCTAACCTGCGTTCTCTCACTCAGAAACTGGTAAGCAAAGTAAAGTCTCATATCATTAGCATCAAAATGTAGAGCAGATGGAAAATGCTGCTGTAAAAACAGCTACTTTACTTTGTTTCCTACATTAGAAATAATGAGGAATGATACAATTTCACTCTTTTATTATATTCACCTGTCACACTGTCACATATTTCTCAGCAACTATGACTTGGTTGAAATGCAGAGTGTGCCGCTGATCATTTTTACGATAAAATGCCAGTTAACCAGGAAGTACACTGTACATTCAATGTAATCATGCATGATGTCAGCACAAGACGTTGGAGGACAATATTTCTATCCATCCAGATGCAGTATATGTACAGGTAACAAAAATATGTTGGACATAGTTTTCTTCATCACAGAGCACTGACTGGTTTAAACTTACACAAAAATATTTTTATGAATCTTTACCAAAAAATGTAAATTTTATTGGTTAAATAAACATGACCAAACTCTTAAAGATCAATACATGTACCAGACTCAAAAATGGATAAGACTATACTTTCTATCTGTTTAAGTCCACTGTGCACTGAAACTGTCTGACTCATGATTCAATGAGCTCTCAGTCAAAGTCAGCTTCTACTTTCTCTCCTCAGGAAGTGACTTATGTTATGCAAAAGCTGCACTTGGTTAGCATTAAACATAAGACAGAATCACAAATATGAGGCTAAAGTTTAGACTGATAATTAGGAACACTGCATCTCATCTGCTCAACACCAATAGACAGAGCAATGAGGAAGACCAACAGCTTCACTGTGTGTTTCAGGGAGTTTAGCTGAGCTCACTGTCCACACAGACCAACAGTGGGTGAAAGCACATTAAATATCTTCTTAAGAGCGTCAGACTTTGCTTCCAACATGTACAAATTAGGCTAGGAATCAAGCTACATGCTATTTGTGGATAACTGCTGATTAGATCTTAAAGAGCTGAGCAGGTGGGAGAAACAAGGCACAGTCACCGTTATTAGTTCACCACCAGCTCTGCAGCTGGAACAACAAAGCATTCCCAGTAACAGAGAGAACCCACTGGCCAGCCACTTTGGATGTCACATCAGATAGGCTGCATAGAGAGAGAGAAGCTGGAAAGCAAAACATCCTCTCACCCCTCAGTACGAGACCATACCATCGCCTTCACACTTCGGCTGCCAACTTTAAATAGCTGGCGGCAGGTAGAAAACAGCCACAGCTGCCTTTTTCAGTTCTTCTATAGGAAGGACTCACTATACAGTAAACATACTGTTGCAAAGAACTTTGATGTATTTGTTAGTGTCTGCAGGTCCAACCAGTCTGACGGAGGTGGTGCTGCTGAATTTGAGACACATGCAGGATAAACTTTGTAATTACAGATAAAAAGGGAGTTAACTAAAGTGGAGAAATGTCCCCGAGGACATGAAGAAAATAAGTGAGTTTGTTTTAAGGATCCAAGCGTGAAGGAGGCTGCTGAAGCTACAACACTGCTGCATTTGATTCTTTGTGGGAAAATGTAACTTTTCATGTGACATAGAAAACTTGTTTTATATGGACAACAGGATTCTTATGGTCTTTTTTAACCCAATCTCTGCCAATATAGCACCGATACGACACAATGTTAAAGCTACTCTACCTAATGTCTTTTCAGCCTAGAGGATCTAGTGATACAACAAACTGACACCATAAACTGCTCACTGCACACTTTCACATAACTACCTGTAAAATACGTGTGTGTGTAAACTAAGTCGTACCAAAAACAGCTGATTGAGACGTGTTTTCCAGCCAGACACAAACAGTGAGTCTACATCAGGGCTTAACTACTGCATACAGGTTTATACTGTCATTAGTGGTTCAGAGAAGAAACAACCGCAGTGTGATGTTTCCATAAATTAAGATACTTGAAGTAATAGTCAGTTTGTTTAGAGCTAAATACTTGTCTGCTTTTCTTCTCTCTCAACCCGGTTGATAACAATCAAACAGTGATTTAACCTGATCCATCTTTTGATTTTTATTTTAGTCCATGAGTAAAATTTGCTGCTTAAGGTTAGACCTGCAACTCAGGATTATTTTCATTATCAATTCATTTGCAAGCATTTAATCTATTAAATGACAGAAAACAGCCAAAAATGTCCATTAACATGGCTTCATATCGATTGTTTTACCCACAGATATTCAATTTAATAAGCCATAAAACAGAGACAAACAGCAAATCCTTACATTTGTTAGGCTGAAAACAAGGTTTTTTGCTCAGTAAATGACTTTATCACATGAACAACCGGTCCATGTTAAAAACAAATCAGATTGACCTACAAATTGTTGTTTCATGCAGAATTTTGCTCAAAAAAAATTCCAAATCATGCCACACTATGCATAAGATGGCAAATGAAATGAATGGCAGGCAGAGCATTTAGCTCTCAAGCTCCTCTCTTGTGGAACCTGCTCCCAGTCTCAGTTCGGGAGGCAGACACCCTCTCTACCTCGAAGACTAGACTTACCCTAACCCTAGGGTTGGCTCAGGTACTACTGGGGTCCCCTCATGATGCAGAGCTCCTCTCCTCTCCCTCCATCCATCTACCATACCGTTTATATTCAGAAATGGATTAAATTCATTATTGTTCTCAAAATTCTACAAACAATACCCCATAATGACAATGTGAAAAGTTTGTTTGAAATCTTTGCAAATGTATTAAAAATAAAAAAACAAAAGAAAAAACCCACATGTACATAAGTATTCACAGCCTTTGGTCGATACTTTGTTGAAGCACCTTTAGCACCAGTTCCAGCCTCAAGTCTTTGAGTATGATGCTACAAGGTTAGCACACTTATTTCTTTCTCCCATTCTTCTTCGCAATACCTCCTTATTTCTTTTTCCCATTCTTCTTCGCAATACCTCTCAAGCTCCATCAGGTTGGATGAGGAGCATTGGTGCACAGCCATTTTCAGATCTCTCCAGAGATGTTCAATGAGGTTCAAGTCTGGGTTCTGGCTGGGCCACTCAAGGACATTGACAGAGTTGTCCTGTAGCCACTCCTTTGTTATCTTGGCTGTGTGCTTAGCGTTGTTGTCCTGTTGAAAGATGAACCATCACCCCATTCTGAGGTCCAGAGCGCTCTGGAACAGGTTTTCATCAAGGATGTGTCTGTACATTACTGCAGTCATTGTTCCCTCAATCCTGACTAGTCTCCCAGTTCCTGCCGCTGAAAAACATCCCCACATCATGATGCTGCCACCACCATGCTTCACTGTAGGGATGGTATTGGCCAGGTGGTGAGCGGTGCCTGGTTTCCTCCAGACATGAGTTCAATCTTTGTTTCATCAGACCAGAGAGTTTTGCTTCTCATGGTCTCAGAGTCCTACAGGTGCCTTATGGCAAACTCCAGGCGGGCTGCCATGTGCCTTTTACTGAGGAGTGGTTTCCATCTGGCCACTCTACCATTCAGGCCTGATTGGTGGAGTGTTGCAAAGATGGTTGTTCTTCTGGAAGGTTCTCCTCAAGTTGTAGAAACATCTCAAGAATGATCAGTGGAAACATGATGTACCAGAGCTCAATTTTGACTGTCATAGCAACATAACGTGATTTTTTTGTTGTTTTTTATTTTTAATAAATTTGCAAAGATTTCAAACAAACTTTTTTTCACATTGTCATTATGAGGTATTGTTTGTAGAATTTTGAGGACAATAATGAAATGAATCCATTTTTGAATAAAGCTAATTATCCCACGGGATCCCCTGTATCATATCCATTCTAAATTAACAAAACATTATTTTATATTCCCCCAGTGCCAGAAGAACAAGCCAGCGCATGATCTAATGAAGACCAAGGTTACCTCCTTCTGATTTAAATCCACTTTTGTAAAACTAAACAAAAAGCAGTAAGGGTACAGTTCACCTCTGACTGTGGAAGAGATGCTAATAGACAAGTCCAGACATTGACATCAGCCACAACCTCATTCCAGCCTGAACGAACCAGGCTTTGTCTGTGAGTCAGCACACAGTGGGCTCATTATTCAGAAAAATGTGCCAAATGTACATTTTAAATCAAATCAGCTGGGAGTTTTCTAAGGTCGGATGTGCAGGGCCAAATCAAACAAGAAGCTATTACACATACCAAACATCCTGGTATTTTACAGCACTTTAACAACAGGGGTTTCTGCACTTTCGTCTCTATGATTTTTCTGTGGGAAATGCAAGTTTTGGACTTAACGTTATGTTTTCTCTAAAACACACCATGAGATATTTACACCCGCTCGACGGGTTAAACGCAGCAGGCAGCGTCCACTGACCTCTTCGCTGTGGTTTTGTCCGTGTGACCACCAACAGGATGAAGATGGAGCTCAATATCGACCACCTGTCGCGTCGACGCATCCTTGAAATGATTGATATTTAGGATTTTTAGAAAGAAAAATACAAATGAAATCCTTTCAGAGGCTTCCCGGAGGAGTTCTCATCTCTAGCAGGTAGTTTCTTCAGTGTCTGGAGAGAAATAAACCAGTGTGAAGACAATGTTAGCGAGCTCCTGTTTACCTGCTCAGATGTGGGCACCTTTACGCACAGCGCTGCGCGAAGGCGGCGCGGGGCGCGTTGGAAGAAATGACACAAACTTCCTGCAAATATTGTTTTCAAAGTAAAAGTCTAAGAAAGCCTGCAATCTTTATTATATTTTGTTGATTATTACTATTTTATTGTATTGTTACAAACGCTAGAGAAATTGGAAATGTCGCATTACAATAATTATAAAGGACATTCACTCTAGATTTGATAGAATAAAATGGTAAGAATATAACAATATATATAACAAAAGTCAAATCTGCGCTTCATAGTATTACTATGAATCGATTTTAATGATCCCAAAGACATAAAATGCATTAATGGCCTTTATTTCCGTAGGACCCATCCTGTTTTCTACCCTCAGTCAATTTACAGTAAAGCCTTGGGGCCTGAGGGCCACAAGCTGATGAGGGTAGACCCTCTTACAACTCCTCAGGCTCCAAAAAGCTGTTAAACTACTCTAATCAGTCAGTAAGTAGGGTGGCAGCTGACAAAACTAACAAAAGAAAAGTGTGCTCACTAATAGCTGAACAATCGTGCTTAACGGTCCTAAAATAAAACTTGGTACCTCATAATATAAATGGGGTGGTCCAGTTAATAGAAACAACTGTCACTGCTTCAACAGCAGCACAAATGAGTGCCTTCAAAATGATCATACAGTTGAATCAACACCTCCGAAACTGTTTAATCATCTTCATAAAAGAGATGGCAGTTGCTTGGTGTACCTAATAAATAGTCAACTCATTGTATAAGGCACTGATTTACATGAACACTGATGCAACCCTGTTTAAGCAGAATTGTTGTAATTGACTGTGAAAAATTCTGCTACATAAATGTGTTGGATTCAAATCTTTGCTTTGTTGTAAAATACTGATAATTTTAACTCTTTGGGTCTGGACCATATATATAAATAAATCTGTAGGACAAGATGGCCATGTGCTTCCATGTGCTCAGACATGCTGGGCTGCAGTGTGGCA
>NW_018127928.1:1069831-1074404 GCF_001952655.1 Monopterus albus
TCATAACTCCCCACCACACAATCTATTTACACATAACACATACATGCACACAAAGAGCAGTGATACATGCTAACTCACAAATCCATGTCTTTATAAAAAAACTGCACAACGTTTGTGCATGAAGTCAACATAAAGTTTTATTCATGAGAATTTAACCATTCAAAATGGCAAGAAGTGGGTTTTTTATAGCTTGTTGGGAGGAAAGTGAGTGTCAATGCAGTGTAATAGGGTTTGTCAGAACATGCCCTCCCAAGTCCTGAACCATCGGACTGCATAGAAAAATCCCTCTAACACATCTGTCTCTGTTGTAGTCTGGATCCACGGCTCCTCATTTCACTGTCACTCGTGTCTGCACACGTAAAGATAAGTCCACTTTTCATTGGGAGTTCATCGCCGCCGCTCTGTCATTTCTTCAGGCATGTGCAATTGTAATGACCCTGCTTATCTTTTCTCTTTGCACATACTTGAAATCTAAATTCCATCTTCTCTCCTGCTCTCAGCTGTCAAAACCCAGGAAGAGTCATCTTGAAGGTAACACTTATGTTGTGACCTGAAAGTGAGAGCAATGCTTGCAAACATTTGTCATGGAAAAGTATGAGAGTTGTGACCTGCCTCCCGCCTGCAAGGGGAAGAATACTGGGTGCTGTGTCTTTCCAAAATGGACTGTCAGGTAGCATGAACTATTTCACCTGATGACAGGAAGGTGGAAAAGTGAAACAAACACCATGTTTCAACTGTGAAGAAAAATCTACCTGCAGAGAGTTTGTTGTACATCAGTTTGGTTTTAGTATTAAAACAAACAAAATCATGCATGAATATAAACACAATATGGGTAAAACAATCCAAAAATGTATTCCTTAAAAGTAGGTGCTGAGTTCCAGGGTGAAGAAATGACCATTGTTTTTAAGGCTCTCAGCTTTTCAATTGTGCTCCAAAGTAAGGCAAAGACTGTAGAGATGGATGACATAATGGTGCCCCAGAAGTGAAGCCAAACTATCTCAGTACCTACAGCCATCTAGAAAACTTATTTGCAACCTAATGTAAAGAGTCCTACACAAAAATACATTTTTCCACAGCACAAAAAATAGCATGAAACTCTCCTGTCAAGACTTACAGTATTTATTTAAATATATTACTTATATTTTATGTATGTCATTCTTTTTAATCCAGTGTGTTTCTTCACCTGCTCTGTCTGCAGATTTTTGCAGTTTGTTCATTGTCTCTAATGTGGCTTGTTTACAGACTTACCTAAAGCTACACTAACTGTTTATATGTTAATCCAGTTAGTTTTCAGAAAATCGTTATAAACACTCACTATAGACTATCTTCATCCACAGCCTATGAAGCACACACACAAAACTAGACCCAGCTCATCAGCGAATAGTGTTGGAGGACCTCTAGTGGACAAATGAGGAATGGCAGGTCATGACCAGCGCCAGAGAGCAAAGACAAACAGCTGGGAGAATGAAACTGCTGGAACAAGGCACACAGACCAGCTGGCCCCCTTTTAGTCTGTTTGAGCCAATAAAATGTTGCATACACATTGATGCATCACTATTAACAATCTAATAATCTCTTAAATAAATGTAACAGCGACGGGCAACATTTTGTTGTGCTGTATTATGTTAAGACAGTGGTTCCCAACATAAGGGTCAGGCCCCCTGAGGGTTCGTCCTAGATTTTATGTTCTATTATTACAGTAAAAATGGAGTAAACATTGGTTTGTTTTAAAAGGTCTCAAGCAAAAAAAGTTGGAACCCACTGTTTAGGCTATTAGAGAAAGTCTTTCAATCCAGAATATGGACACATGCAAGTAGCATTGCTGCAAGTTAACTCCTACTGGAGTAATACTCCCCAGGAATTTTTATATAGCTAGATAGAAACAAGAACCAAGACATTACTATGTCATAAATCATATTTTATTGTCTTTGTTCTCATGATTTTACAAATAGGATACTTCTGCAATTCAACTTTAACTGTGCAACACAATGGCATTATGGACTGTTGAACTCGACATCCTGAGGGATGTCTGACTTCAGGGAGCTGTGAATCCTGCAGATTGGGAATTTTTTTTTTTTGTCAAACTGTGGGTGTTTTTAGCATTCAGTGTTGTGTTACATTATTCATCAGCTTGTCTGGGTTCCTCAGCTGCAGAATTCACTAGCACCTTACACACACACACACGATTTCTCACCACTGTCGTAATGACGGCTACTGTGGTGGGGAGGAAACGCATCCCTCTCCTCCCCCCACAGGTCAGAAGGTGAAAGTTGTGAAGTTGTACAGTCTCTTTGGATGAGGCTGGTGGTACCTGGTCAGAGCTGCAGGGCTGCTCGTCTTTTCAGAATGGGTGATCTCACCACATACGGTTTTGGGACACCAGTACAGTTAAGAACAATGGCATGCAAGACTCACATACAGACCCACTTGTTATTATTATAGCTTTTTTTAATAGAAAATAAAGATTCTGACGTAAATACAAGCACTGAGCCCTCGCAAACACCCAAGAGCCAAGCATATTGGAAACTGTACAGCGGACGAACGACGCCTAAACTGACGGCGTTAATCAGTATGAGGGGCTTGTGAAGGTTAAAACCATTTCAACACAACAGCTGGCTTCTTTTCATATTCAGTAAGTCCTGTTTCCAGGACAGAATACATCTCATATGTATATTAATTCTTCTTCTACACCTTTTTACTAAAAATGTATGTGCTTTTGATTTAAAACTTGGAAAAAAGAAAATAAAGATTTGCAGTTTAACCACAATCCACCCCACTCTGGCCACATTTATTGCAAAAGAAGTGATAGGCTCTGAACAGCAACACACACTTCAATATGGCACAAGCATCTTAGAAATGATCTAAATGCATCATAGTGGGTGAATATCAAAAACCGAACCACACCATATCTAAAAATATTAAGACATTAATCATCAGTAGAGCAGAAAAGAAGAGAAGTTATCGTTCCTCGCTGAAACATGCAGTCTGCCGCTCTGAAGGCAAAACTCGACTCTGACCCTCCTGGAAAACACTAAAAACAAAGTAAAAAAAAAGAAACTTCATTCAAATGCATACGAACACTGCAAATGACTAGCTGCGCCAGTTATGTTGATATATTTCTTCTATTACTCATGGCAGGAGCTGCACAGTAAAACTTCAAAACTTGGGCCATTGCAGAATTGAGGATCTCTGGCGTTCTTCTCTTATTTAAGGGCTGGATGCTGATTCCTTCACCCGAGAAATGCACACTGGCCAGCAGAGTGAAGCATGTAGTGACTAAACTCACCCCTTCAGGTTAAATCTTAGACTCGTATGGCAGGAAACCTTCAGATAAATTCATTTTGGGGAAAACAAAACATGTAAAGCATTCATGAGGCTTCCTCTTCGCCTCCTTTCCAACTCACTTATCTAGCTTTGTGTGCCACCTTAACACATTTGATGTGCTTATCTTAGTGAATGTCAGCTTTGGCACCATCCCTGCTGAGGTACCCAACGACAAGTTTGTCAAGTACGGAAACTGCTGTTTGTTCCCACTGAGGATATTGTTGTTGCATTGTACTTTTATATACAGAGGCATATTTTTATCTTCAACGTCTCTGGAGTGTTAAGGAAAACATTTACACATGAAGGCATTCTCCAGCCCTTTCTCCGAGGCTCTGACATGGAAATCCCAACTAAATCCTTCTCAGCAGCCCCGTCTACCTGCTCACCATTAATCTCACAACACAATCTAAATAAATAGCATTTAAAATAAGGGTCAACTTGTAAATGAAAAACAAACTGAAGCAAAATCGATGTAGTGACCTCTTAGTGTAACAAACAACTCTGAAAACACAACGACTCCATTACCGTCCAGTCCTCAGTCAAATAAAGAAAGAGCCAAAGAAAGAAATATTACAGGGAAGAATATACCTAGAGTAGTGGTTGTTTTACAATGGCAACTATGTCGAGAGATCGACTGGGATTCAGTCTGTCATGTTGCACCTTCTTTAAAAACTACTTCCTCTTCCCCATCGCTCTTTATCTCTTCGCCCAGAGGTGATCATGCTCTGTCTGATCAAAGTCTGTGACCGTTAACCCTTGGCTCCCCTCCCTTGCCCTTCCCCTCCCATCAAACACTCCTCCTGCTCCTGCGCTCTGAGGGGGGATTGTTCAGTCGGCATAATGCATGATGGACTCTACATAGTTGCCAGGGAAGAGGCCCGTGGTCCCGTTCATCACACCCTCGAACCAGCCGTCGTCGTTCTTCTTGATCACGTAGATGATGGCCCCCTCCTGGAACGAAAGCTCGTCATCTTTGTCGCGAGTGTAGTCGTAGATGGCCACCACTGTGGAAAAATAGAAGCAGGAGACCGCTGCTAAAACAAGCCAACACAAATGTATCATATTCACACATCTTGAGCGTTGGAACCAACAATTAGCAGGAACCAACAACAAGTATGACCCACGTACGGAATGAGGCAAGTGATTTGCTACAGAGGTTAATAGTTTTTGAGGGATGGCATCTGGAACTGATCACAAATGGAGACACTGAACAGCATTATCATGAATCGGATGATGACTTTGACCCTGA
>NW_018127928.1:1077419-1122948 GCF_001952655.1 Monopterus albus
ATGATGGTAAGATGATGTCATGGGGTAGGACTGGATAAGTCTGACTTCTTCCTACTCCATTCAAGCATGTACTAGGTATAAGCAAATTGATTAGCATTTCTTGGATATGTGTAAAATTATGTGTGTTGACATATCAACTGTCTTTACATGCTTGAAAGAATAAATCAAATCAAATCTTTTTTTTTTCTGATAAAGCATGTGTGTACTTCACTTTGTCAGTTTTCCAAAACAAGGTGTATGTATATATATATGTGTGTGTGTGTGTGTGTGTGTGTGTGTGTGTGTGTGTGTGAGAGAGAATGAGGAGTCGCACAGAACACCCCAAAATTGAGAAAAGGTAGGAGCTATACCTCAACTGTAATCTGCTCTAGCTCTCTCCTCTAAACCGTGTCAGGAGGGAGCAGTGAGGACAGACCTTTCTCCAGGTAGTTGCGTGGGGCCCAGGGCGGGTCCTCCTCAGCGTAGGGGTCACTGTACTCCACCACTGCCGACTCTTCTTCATCCTCATCATCCTCATAGTCCTCCGGCGGCGGAGGAGGTGGTGTAGGCTCCTCAAACACCGGCTCTTCAGCAGGTGGAGGTGGGGGTGGCACATCTGAGACTAGTAGTTTCAGACAGGTGGGAAGAAAAAGAGAACTTGTTAGAGGTAAGGAACAGTACCGCATTAGCCAGGGACACAGGGTGGGAATGGAGCAGGAGGAGTCCATGCAGCATGCAGGAAAAAAGTTGCACACACTGACTCAACGTGCAAGTATCTTGAAAGTGGGCATTCTTAAGGGAAAACACAGCAATCATCATGCTTCTGAAAACACAAACATGTCTCATTATTCATCATGCTTTACAGGTTTTCTGAACATATTGTATTGTTTACAAGTGGTCAACCACCAATTGTTGCCGCCAAAGGAACTGTGATTACATCGCACTCGTATTGAAAAAAGTGGCAACAGTAAACCTCTGACAGAGCCGATGTTGGCAGTTGATCACTTGTTTACTTCAGTAAGAAAACGTTCTGGCAAAAAAGGATGTGTCACTGACATTAGCTGTTGGGGAGAAGACTTAAAACGAAAGGTGGTCATGCAGAGGTGCCACTTACTAGTCTCCTGAACTCGGGCCACAAAGCCCATCAGAGGCAGCTGAGGGGTGATCTGCATGGAGGGGGGAGGGGGTGCAAGTGGGCCTGCTATCACCAATCAGTATTAACACAGGTTGTGGTCAGAGAGAGGGAGAAGAACAGCAAAGACAAGAGAGGAGATTAGAATAAACAAGAAAAGCACAGAAGAGAGTTAAAGAACAGGAACAAGAACAGCTGAGAATAAAAAGGCCAGACAGAAGAGCACCACCAGACTCTGCTGATCTGCTGCACTTCTAACAAGAAATCTTTGGGCTTCAGGTCCCACTTTTCATGCTAAATAACCAATTCAACACTGACTGCTACTCTACAGGATGCACCGTCTATGACTATGGTATATCTGTCTACATGGATTTCACTCACAGATGTTTGGATTATGTTTCATACTGTCAAGTTGTACGTAATCCAGGTAACGAGTATATGGGCTCGTCCCAGCCCACAGAAACAGGCCAATCAAAACACATGAGAGAATTTGCCTTAGCACTGTGAAATCTGAAAAAGGTTTCATTAAGAGTTCACCGATATCACCAACTGTGGATAAAGTAAGTAAAATCAGAAATGCTACTAAGCAGCAATCAGCACACCTTGGTTCTGGGCGAAGTGTGGTCCCCCGTTGAGCTGGCTCTGGTTGTGGGCCGTGTTGGGCTGACCGGTGACTGACGCGGGTCTGCGGTAGGGCAGGGAGCCTCCTACCTGTGGGTTCTGGGGCTGCTGTACGGGGCGGTTCATGCTGTAGAACTGAGGAGCACCTGAGAGGAGACAACACCAGGGGGCAGCAGAGTTGTTTCACAGTGGTAGGGGAAGAAGGGGGGATTTTTTTTTTGTGTCTAGATTTTATTTTAGGTTTCAAAAGCTTGATATACAATTCTCTAGAAAGCCATCCTGTAATGTACTGCATACTGCTGAGTAATCATTAAAAACACACACTACAACAAAAACGTGTGTGCAGAGCCTTTAATTAGCAAAGTAACTACTAGCCACAGATGTCACATAAACGCAGCACTGCGGAAAGTACAGACCTGCACATTCACTGATAATAACGGTATCTAGCCACAGAACGTAATTTGCACACAGTAAACAAAAGCCTGAGGGAACACAGTACACAGAAATGAAGGGCTCACTGTGCAAACATCTCCCCACTCAGCTCATGCATTATACATCAGAACAACATCGTCATCAACACAGACACAAGCATCTGATGAGGTGCTGTGAAGAACAAAGATCCAGCAGCAGTAGAAATGGGAAATCTGAGACTGGTGGCAGAAAAGCTGCACATAATAATGTGGAGAGTTTTAACAACCAAATTGACCTTTCTACTGGAGACCGAGATGGTGAGGGCTTTCAAAGTTTGCAAGAAACTAATTTAATAGCCTTTAAGCTTTAAAATAATAAGGTTTACCAGTGAGTCTGTGTTGATAATACAATTCAAGCAAAACTCCAAACCTCCCATGTATTTATAAGTGTGATTTATGAGTCAACTATGGTTGTTTTAAATTGTGCTATATAAATCAATTTGACATTGACAGTGATAGACAACACAGGCTACAAGCTGAGCACATCTGGGTCTCACAAGCAGGAAGACAGAGGTCAGGGGAGGCGGGATGGTGGGCATGCAGGAGTGGGTGAGATTTTCCAAATGGGCCACACTCACCTTGAGCAGGGTTGCCGTAAGTAGCAGGGCCTGTGCCAGTGGGGGCTGCAGAGGCAGGGAGAGGGGGTGGGGGTACAGGCGGGATCTCTACAGGGGGATTAGGGGCCTGTGGGGGGCCATCTAGGGCAGAGGTGAGGGGAGCGGGGATTGTGACCGAGGTGGTAGTGTTGAGGGCAGGTTTAGCTGGATTAGATGGGGCAGGGGCTGAACCTGAGGGGTCCACAGTGATCGAGGGGGTTTGAAGAAGTGAAAAAGATAAGAAGACATAAGAAAGGTGAGGGAGGTCAAGACAAGATAAGAATGAGAAGAGAAGAAAAGACTGCAGCAGCTCCAGGGTTCCTACACATTCTCATTTAATGTCAGAGCTGGAATGTGTAGAAACCTGGGACACTGAACAAAGATTAGTCAAGTTAGTCAGCCTCGGGCACTCTGAGGTCCGCTGGTCATCTGCTGGGAGGAGAGACAGGAAGCAGGAATTACCTGGGAAAGCAGTGGGTGGTGCTGGCGTTGGCACAGCGATGGGCACGCCCACGCTGCCGCTGCCGCTGTTCTCTCGGCTGCTGCTACGACTGCTGCTGGGGTGGCTGCCTCCGCTGCTCCCACTGCTGGTGGTAGGGCAGCAAAACACATCAGACCACAAACACTCATACACAGACTGCACACAACTGTACACTCAGACTTCTAGAAACAGCGGCACCTCTGGCCTAACTAGTCTTTACATCAAAATAATAAAGCCCAAATTTGAAAATGCTACAGTGCATATGCTGTTATAAAAACTGGGTACCTGCTACATAAAACCATTAAAAGGTTTCTGACTTCCTGATATCGCTCCTGGACCCCTACAGAAGTTCCCGCAGAGCCAATACACAGGCCATGTACTTTAAATGCAACTAACTGGGAATCCACACACTGAAAGTGGCACTGAAGCCTGATTCCATCCAATTCACACCGACAGTAAGACAACAGTGGTGCTTTCTGTGTTTGTCTGAACAAAGACTCTTCACCAGGGTGACAGAGCGCAGAGATGTTACTGTATGTAGGGTCATAAGAGGTCAATGGCATATTTACGTACAGTTTATTGATTTGTCCCGGCTTGCTTTAGAGGCTGAGGGAAAAATGAAACCAAAATGTTCAGAGCGGCATCAGGAGCCTGATCACTTTTAACTGATTAGAAAACTGTGTGATTTTAACAGCTGTCTGTGGAGACTATGCTTCACTAAAGGAGGCAGAGGGAGAAAAAAAAAAAGGAATAAAACTGAAGTTTATAAAAAATGCAGGGGGTCCAGCACGTCTGACTCAGCGTTAATTGACACATGATAAAACAGAACTCTATCTGCAGCGTGAGACGCTCAGTGTGAAACTGGGGGTAACCATAACAATGAAAAAACTCTGTCATTCATCTTTCTTGTCTTGTCTTGTATTTCAGCTGCAGAGATGGATGAGCAACCAGTCTAGAACAATACAGTCCAGGTACACTGTGTTCAGCATGTTTGCTGGCTTCAGATTAGTAATGCAGCACCTTCAAGAGAACTCATGTGTTAGCTTGAGCTGTTATGCCTTTAAAATGACTAGGTTTAAAGAAGCAGCTGCAAGCCTCACCAGACACATGACGCAGAAGCAACACAAGACAAAGACAGCAGGAAGCATCGACACACATGGGGCGGACTTTTTGTACAGCAGAAGAGTGGATGGCTGAGGGATGAAGAAAATGAGCAGTGGATGGAGTGAAGGGACAAACTTGTGCTGAGAGGAAAGTCAGGGGAATATTTCTAGTCTATTTCCAGACCAGGAATATTAAAAAATATTTGGCCAACAGATGGGGCGCAATGACAAAACCTTCCATGTTGTTCCCAGTACTATACTTCTTTCATGGCAGACAGGGGAATCTGTGAATATGTCTGTTTAGGATGAAAGAGTCACATCTTGGGAGACGAACTGACACCAGGTTGGCAGGACTGTGGGGGCGATGCTGTCTAATGACTATTACCATAGAAACCTGCATCTAGCTGTGCCAAATACAGCTCTGAATCTTTACCTCGTCCTCATTTCTTTGGCTTTATCTGAGCAGCGAGGAGAGCATACAGGTGAGGAATATCCAAATAATCTGTCAATATGGACTTTCTCTATGGGATGGAACTGTTGCACAAAAAGGTTAATGTTGGTCAAAATTTTGTTCACGTGGAATTAAAATGGACAAAGGAGTAGAAGTGCCTATATATTCCACAAGAAGTCATTTCAGAGAAGAAGGGGAAAGATACTCAGAATCTGGCTTGCATTGGAGTGTAGGAGAAGTAAAGGGGGAGCAGGAAGAGGAAAAAGGGGGTGTGTTTAAAAAGCATAGAGAGGCATGCTGGGAGGGGGTCGGGGGTACCTGTACGTGCGGTTCCTCTGATTAACGGATGCAGTGCGTGCAGGGCTCTGCAGGGGGTGCGCCATGTTGCGCGTCGGGCTCGAGACGTAGTCATTAGGGACAACGGGTGGACGCACCGGCTCAAGCGTCCTATAGGGGGAGTGGCGCCTGCGAGAGGGTCAGGAGGACAGGAATCGAGGGGAGGGAGAGCATCCACAGAGAAGTGTAGGGGAGGGAGGAGGAGGAGAGCAAGAAACAAGTGCAAACTTAAAAAAATGAAGTATGACAGGTGGTGAACATCAGGATAGGCTGGGGTCCACAGGTGGCATGGGCAGACAGGAGGGCAAGGTCACTGCTGTCAGCTAAAAATCACATGTCCATGAGAAACATACGTGTCTAGTACATGGAAACAGCCAACTGCTGGCTAATATGCTGCAACACAGACAAGTAACATCATTTCCTCCGCTGCCTTCAGCTCAAGTTACCTTACAGGTCCAATTCAGTTATGTACTATGTTGTTTTCTGTTTGGCTAAAATGTCTGACATCCCATAAACCAACTATATTAAAAGGAAATACAGTTAGGAACTCACCTCTAAGGAACACATGAATAACTAACACTTAACAGACTGACCTTGAACCATTTCAATCAAAATGTCTGTCTTGTTCGTCTTGTTCAGTTGATACCTGCTCTGAGTCCTTTGAAACAGAACTCATCAATATATGAAAGAAGTTTCTAAGTGTTGCAAAGCTGTTAACAGATTAACAGAAATCAAAGTCACTATTTTTTGGACAAGACGTGGGTTTTTACACTCTATCTCAATATTATATCAAAACTGACAACAGTTGTGCTCAAATTGGAGATTCCTCAGGGGCCAAAAGTAAAGAAACAGGCATCAGAGGGACTGTTAGCTTGAATTCCACCTGTCCTGCCATACTGTCCCTGAACAAACCCCCCAAAACATAGAAAGTGATTTTTATCCTGACAGCAGTGCTGTGCTGCTGATGTCCCTAGTTTTCAAAAAATGGAGACACAAAAATAACAGAGAGATTCTTTGACGTTGGCTTGTAAAATGCAATGGCATGTAAATTTCCCAGGTGACAGGGCTGTGACCCATCCCTGAGCACTGTTGCTATGGCAAAACCCTGCTATGAGGAATATGGGGCAGCCAGGAGTGGACGGGCTGGGTCACAAACACACAAATCAAAGTAAATTTGAAACACAAATGAAGAGGAAACTGAATAACAGAGGAGAAACAATAAATTAAGATCACAAAGAAGCTGTCTGCCTGTAGCCACAGGCTGCGGCAGAAGGTGCATCATGAAGGGTTGGAGCTGTGGTTCTTTCACATGCCTCTTGAAGGAATCAAGACACAAACCCACACACTGACACACACCTCTTAAAGGTAATATGAAGGGGTGGACACACTCAGTCAATCTCTGAGACAGACAACTCTGAAGGTTATGAAGAGGGGGTGGGCATATACACAGACATTTTCACACATACACACAAACAGTAAACACGACTTCACGGCCAGGAAGGTCCCGAGCGTTACATAAACACAACATTTATGTGCTGCACTAGCAGAGTCCCTGTGGGAGAAAAGACACCTTGAACAGTCAGACACAGACAGAAAACAGGAAAACCTTGACAGCTGTGGCGTCGTGGGCTCTTGCAGACAAATATAAGAACAGCATTAACAGTCGAGCCCAGAAGCTCTATAGATGTCACATCTCACTACTTTTTGATAAGGATCCCTTCATTTTTAAAAGCTGTGAAAAAACTGCACTTGTCTTTGTACAGTTAAGGTTTCTGATGCTAGCCAGCAGTTCTCTGTGCTCATTCAAGCAGAACAAAGTGAAAAGAGCTGTTTGTAATTTCTCGCCCTGATAAGCTTTGCCATCAAGACTTGTTGAATTTCAGAGCGTTACCTTTGTGATAATGTTCTTCCCGCACCCTGGCATTAGACAAATACCAATCAAAAACTAAAGCCTGGCAGCTCAGGCAGTTCTCAGGCCCATATCATTCTGTGTGGATTTTACTTGTGCTGCATTTGTGTCCGTTCCACGTGGGTGAAACCATTTCCTCCCACAGTCCAAAGAGATGAAGCCAGGGGGATGAACACTGACCGCAGACCTAAAGGAATCCGTGATTATTTACAGCAGCTTTCACACTCACACCTGTCCCTTATGATCCAGGGAATTTAATGCCATGTACAAAATGCAACCAGTGTATCTCCATAGTGCTGTATCCATGTTGGCATAAACCTGTCTGATCTTTTACATCCTGCTGTGTAGTAAAACACTAATAAAGTTAAGGAAGGATGCTAATGAAGGAAACATCTGTTTTGGGAACGTCTCATTTTTCTGAGCTATAAATTCTAAAACCTTACATCTTGACTTAGGAAGTGAGCTTTATAAATTAGTAACATTAGCAATTTATAACCATCAGTGGTCATAAAAAGGTGAGCATCAAGCATTCCTCTTTCCAGTTTTTCAAAGAGAAGAGGAACACATACAGTATGTACTGAGATTAAACTGTTTCTGGCACTAATGTCACCAGTTTTTCAAGCTAACAGGTCTTGCTGTGGCTAAACTTTTGCAGACCAGATATGTCTGAGCTGAAAGCATCCAAACAATTAAAAAAAAAAGAAATAACTTGAGCTTTAGAAACTCTCCTGCACGTGGACAGAAAGGGAGAATGGAATAAATCAGGTTGTAAAACTTATTTTTAAAAAAAGTGAGAAGAAAACCCATGTGGACCAGCCCTGAAATGCTTTTTACACCACTCCAAGGGCACTAATTACAAACAGAGCTAAAGGGGTGATGATGAAACTGGGGGTAACCAGGCCCATCTGCAGGGCTCGTGGTCTCTCAAAGCCACAAACATAACTCTGCATCCTTATGTCCATCTGAGCACACATCAAGGCGCCACTACACTTTACATACCCAAGGGTCCCTTTCCCTGTCAAGGGCGGACTTGGAGGCTTCTGTGTGGGGGGGTTAGTGCGAGGCAGTCCACCTCCTCCGGCCTTCATGTTCTGTGCACTGGCCTATGGGGGAGGATATTTGTTGGTTTACCACAGCACAGGAGAACAAACACATACATGAAAACCTTTAAAATACTCTGTCTTTAAAGGGATAATTTGCCAATTTCAGAATGATTTACTTTCTTATTAGGTGATAAGACCAGTACCACTCATATATTTGTGTTTAATATGATGCTGGAGCAAAGAGAGTTGTCTAAGCTTAGCATAAAGACTGGAAGAAGGGGAAGAACAGTTAGCGTGGCTCTTTCCAAAGCAGATCACCAGCACGGAAAAAGCTCACTAATTACCATATTACATCTCACTTGTTTAATCAGTACAAAAACTGATCGGGCGTTTAGCAAGCTTTAGTGGGGGGGTTTACTACCTTTGTTTCCAATCTTTAGGATGAACTGAGATAACACCTTCAAGTTAATACTGAACAGACAGAAAAAGGTGATATCACTATTCTCAATTAACTCTTGATGAGGAAGGTAAATAAATGTTGAATTTTTCCTTTAAAAGCAAACAATCAATATCTCAAAAAGGGAAAGAAAACAAAATATAACTCAGAAAAAACAAATCACAAAAGAACCCCTGTTCTTTGAGGCTCTTACTTTGATAGTCTTACCTTAAACCTTTGCAACCACTATGGTTGATAGTAAAGATAAATGTAGGCAAGCAGCAAGAGAGAAAGAGAAGAAATCAGAGGATTAGTGTGTGAAGGAGGAGAGGAAGAACAACAGTTATTCATGCAAGAGGCACATAAAACCAAGCTGCTGAGATCTGGGACACAACACCCCAGTGTGAGGATTTGAGGAATCTGTTCTTTGACACATCTATCAGCTTGAAGCTTTGATTTCACGGAAAACAAGCTTGTCTTTGTTCAGAAAGTCAGTGGAAACTAGATAAAGCAGCAACTTCATTAAATAAAATCAGTATTGGACATATGGCGACCATATTTATAACACATTTAGCAGAGTGTGTGTGCTGGGTGATATTAGTTTCCTACCCTAATGAAAAGCCCCACTCACTGATTTTTTTCTTACATTACTTGTCAGTGGAACCAGTCGTAGTTGTCTGACCTCTAAAAAGAGCGACTCTTGAAACCCCCAGTGGGGGTCCTGACCCAGGTAGGAAATAACTGTGCTACAGAAACTTAAAAACCCTTTTTACAAACAGGGAATTAGCAACTTAACTTGGCAAACTGGTTTATGGTAGGCCATGCTTCTGACTTGTTTCATAAAAATGTTTTTCTCATGCACAAATTAGTGCTTTTCCCACCCACATCTCTTTCACTTGGAATATCACCACTGAAAACCAGCAGAGTTTAATAAAGACCATCTCATTAGATTAGCAGCAGTAATTCCTCCACACAGTTAAGTGTAACTGGCAAAATGAAGGGGAAAAGAAAAAACTGCCACCTTGACTCCGTGGCCCATGTCGTCTAGAAGGCTGTAGTCGATGGGCTTGCGGATGTAGCGCACAGGCCTCTCAGGATTGGCTGGGGCGATGATCTTGTGTGTGCGGGACGTGTTCTTGTTGGTGGTGAGGATGCCAATCTCCCGTCGGGCTACCTTCTCTTTGTGGATGTCCACTGTCTGAGGAAAGTAGCACAGGACAAGACATTTTCTTTAATTTGGTGCTTTTTATTTTACTCACAAACTGCTAAGGCAGAAATCATTGTTCTTAGCATTAATATCTGTGCATCAGTTCCTGACCTGCGAAATGTGGTTGATGGAGGACTCCATGCGGCGGAGCTGCGAGGCCTGGATGTCCAGCATCTGCAGGACATTGTTGGCCAGCGTGTTGATCAGGTAGGCAACGCTAGCCAGCGACTGGGTGGTGTAGTTCTTGGTCTCCTCCAGTGCCCTCTGCTTGTCTGGAGACTGGAACAAAAGAGGAACATTTGACTCTTAACAGGATATATTTGCATTTCACAATGTGCCCATGAGGCTGCTGATCCAGAGCAACCTACACACTGAATGCTCTGGGTCAAAATTCTGTATTTTGCTCAGGAAGACTTGGGAAATATACATCTCAAACCACTGTCTTTAGACCACAAGGTCTACCTGACATCATGCTTGGCTTATTTCCAGTGCAATCATTATTTCTTATTAATCCCTAAAAGCTCTAAACTAAACATTTTTATAAAAACAGCACCCCAAATGCATTTGATGGCAACAGATGGAGTAAGCTGCTGCTACACAGGTTTTCAGTTCCAAGAAATATTATTTTAGTACAGTAAAAGGAAAGAAATCATGCAGGGAAGTGAGTAGAAGGTAATGCAACTGCAGCCTTGGGAGACAGTTGCTGGGCTGTGGGCACAGTAACAGAACATTACAGGGCAGATGGATCCACAGATGTTACTGCTGGGACACCGTGCTCCTCACTGACACAGAGTGCAGGGATCGCTTCTAACAGAGGAGTTCTTTTTTTTATACAAGTTACTATTTTGGGAATAAATTCATCATTTAAGTCATTTTTTATGCAAAACAAATCCCTTCTGCTTCTCAAATATAAGGTTGGTCTTTGTAAAACTGCAATGGGCAACTGATTATTGTGGAGAATGATCTACAGAGTAAGTAATAATGAAAATAATCATTAGTTACAACACTTAAACAAAACCGTCTTTTATTTTCAAACCAGCAGACACATCCTTCTGTGTACACAGCATAGCAGCGGATCGATTACCAGATGGACAGTAAATACACTAAGGTCACCGCAGCCTTTGGGTCTTTATTAAGATATTGACTCATTGACTTTATGTGCTCTTTTCTATTCAAAACTAGAGCTATACTGCAAAAGCCACCTGTCAGGGTGGCAGGAAAAAAATCTAATAAAATCCAGGGCTTGCTTCTGTGCTTCCTTTCTTTGTATTGTGGTGCCAAAGATTTTACCTGTTGAATGTTTGTACAGTGCACTTCAACCTGTGTTGTGCTGTTTTTATCTGATATTTCTGGCCAAACTGAAACATGTTCATATAAAAACCTAAAAAAGAACAAGAGACAGCACAATGCAGCTACAAGCAGAGGGTGTCCACACTAGCTGAAACAGCAGCATCTTCAGTGGTAGCTGTCTATTCCTTTCATGAGTAACAGCAAGTGCTCGTGGTGCTAGATGTAATCCAATCCAACAAATCATGTGACAGTCTGCAAACAAAATGCATCACTTAAAGCAGTGTGGAGGGTGCAGCTCTGATGAAATATGAGGACAAACAGGTTATGTGGCACAAGTCACGAGTATAGCTGCTACCTGCAGGTTAGTAAAGAGACACTGCTAACAGACAGGTGACACGATTTTTGCAACAACAGGACAAATACATGGAACAAAAACCATGGCAGCGACAGCCAAATGTTATAGTTAGTGGCTACAGAGGAAAATCCAGTTGGAAGAAGGGAAAGCCAGGTGATGTACTTTGCATTTGTAAGACCATGTATTTGCTTGGTGTGCTCTTCTTCCTCCTAAGCTGGCCAAACATACACTCAGTTACCAAGTTGCCACTTTATAGGGTGGACAATATCAGAGCTGAAATAATTATTACATTAACCGATTACTAAATTTAAACAAAAATTCTCTGATTCCAGACACTTCAGTAGTGTTTACAACCAGAAAATGTTTCTACATGTTAAAAATGTCAGTGACGTCAGGGTGAAACACACTACAGCCAACACAGTGCCTTAGGATGCAACTAGTCAGGGGCTAAGAATATGACAACCTGTTCATCACTGCAGCTGAAACGCTCTCTACTACACCATCGTGATCACTCTTCTCACATTCGACCTTGCTCTTCAAGTGGTTGTTAAAAGCAACAAAAAGAAATATTGTGTTCACCTTGAAAATACATTTGCAAACTTTTTCACACAATAACTCCTGGCACCAGACTAATGTGAGAAATAAGGTGGAATTTGCACTCTAAAATTAAAATTATGACAGGAAAATCATGATCTAACTAATGAATATAACACTGTAGGGCAAAGATATGGATCAGGGCTGAGTTTCAGAGGTGAAGTATCCCACTAAATATCGCCACAGTAAATACTTAGTCTATAAGTGATCATTCCCACATGACAGCAGCTGAGAACACCATGCAGACTGAGAAGAAACCATGGCAGCCTGCCAGACGGAAAGCTGCCAACATCTAAGGGCCTCTTCCTTCACAGGGCAACCTGTCAGACCTGATCAGTCCTGTTCCACAAGCAAGTCACATTTCAGTATCACACCTTGTCAAAACCTCTTCTTGCTACCACTGTCCTCCCAGATGTCATGCCTGTCAAAGTCAGGGATGGGGGGTATTTTTTGGGGTGGGGGCGACATCAAGTATCCAAAGATTGTTGAAAAAGTGAGCTACAGGATATCACAGCGTAAAGGTCTTAATATGACTGACTGCACTCATATACACAAACAAGTAAAACAAAATGCTATGCAAATCAAAAGCAAAGATGCTGACACGGACAT
The DNA here is from genome assembly GCF_001952655.1 of Monopterus albus. Classification (NCBI taxonomy): domain Eukaryota; kingdom Metazoa; phylum Chordata; class Actinopteri; order Synbranchiformes; family Synbranchidae; genus Monopterus; species Monopterus albus. The sequence continues at coordinate 1,090,032 of NW_018127928.1, forward strand.
GCAACATTATACCGTCTTTTCGTACGTTAAGCTTTTGATGCGAATGGAAATAGGCAATCACAAATATAAAACGGACATTAACGTATTTTCAGGCTTTAAAAGCCATAATTCAAGTCTATTTTTGAGCTGTAACGTAAAGATCAAGTCCCTGTGCTTCAGTCCAACACCATAAATCGCTCATTGACGCTTACACTGTCACAGCGGTTTAAGCTCACCTGTCTGATATCACGTCCTACATCCCTGGTCGGTGCATGATCAATTGGCTGCTGTAGATGCAGTGACCAGTCGCGCAGAGAGCAGAGGAATTGATTTTCACGGTGCCTGTTTAGTTATTTAGACCGTGGGTGATGCCGAGCAACTGGCTAGCGAGCTACGTGGCTAACGCGGTAGCCCACGATGGATGTACAAATCACACACACAGTTATTTCGATGGAAACAAAAACCCAGAAGCAATGTCGATATATACTCACATGAGCGTAACAGGAACATGACAAATCGTTATTTTTTATATGATCTATTGCCCCGACAGCTGGTTGTTTTTGCTTTAGCCGAGGCTAGCTAATACGGCTGCACCACATCGGCAGCGTTAGCAGGAGCTAACCTAACATCAGTTAGCCGCCAACAAAAAAAGCTACACCGTCTTTTCTTCCACACCTGTGGCAGCCTACCTGTACATAGTTGCTCTCGCAACACTCTGCCAAAAAAAAAATTGGTGAAACTATCTAGTAGTGCACTTCGTCCTGCAGGAAGCTCCTCTTCCAGAAGCATTTGTAGCTCCGCCATTTTCACATCTTTAGCGGAGCGGCGTGTGTGAGCTCAAGGGCGCCGCTGCGGCCCTGTACGGTACTGCAGGAGCTCTCCTTCCCAAAATTAACGTTTTTAAGAGAAATGCATTAAAACAGACTCTCCTCTGGTAAATGCTTGCAAAACATTTATGTAACTGTAACAGGCTTATTCTTATATATTTTAAAAATAGTTTTTAGTTAAACATAAATAACTTGTAATACAAATTTGTCCATTTCTTTTCTTAGGATGATCTCACATTTATTATAGGATAAGGATAATCACCTTTATTGGCCAAGTATGTTACACACAAGGAGTTTCCGGTACAGAACCGAGGCAGCCATCTGCACCGATGGCTCTAACCATCGAGGAAACCAGGGGGTTTAGTGTCTTGCCCACGGACACTTCAACATGTAGACTGCAGGCACTCGGATTCGAACCTCCAACCTTCCGGTTCGAAGACGACTGCTCTACCCACCGCACTGTCGCCTATTATTAATGATTACAGAGCAGTAAGCAAGGCTGGATTAACATCCGGGCATGGCTGGCCACTGCCTTGAGGCCCCAGAATCCAGGGGCCCTAAATGTCCCAGGTTTACTCCTTATCATTTGTTAGAAATCTGCACCACTGAAGTAGAACATCAATTACTCCATTCTCCACCTCGTGGGCCTCAACTCAAAAAGGAACTCTATGTCAAAATCTACAGTAGTTTTAAAACTTGAACTCGCTTTAGCAATTAATACACAGATATTGTCATTATCATATAACATAACTGTAAGACTGCCAGCAAAAATTATCTACATTATCAATGCATCTGACCATTTTCTTTATTCATTTATTGTTCAGTGCATAAATTGCCAGAAAATAGTGAAAAATTCCCATGAAACATCTTGTTCTAAACAAGATGAGCCCATTACCTTGGGCAGTAGGACACGGTGATGGGTACAGTTTTCTGATTAGATTAATAGTTTGAACCAAACTATTAATCTAATAATAACAACAGATTATTCAAAGATGAAGATAATCAATAGTCCCAGGCTGAAAACACCTGACACTGTTGCTCTCCACATTTGCCTGATTCTAAGTAAAACTGAATTTTTAGGCTTTGTTGGGGAACCACTGACACATACAACTTATAAAATGAAAATAACTCATAAAATGTCCATACATATTTATTAATATGTAAGATGGCTTTAAAAATGAATGAAATATTAAAATGCCATGTGGCCCATTTTAACAGACAGACAAGCCACACATCATTGGAAATTCTGACTCAAGGCAATTCTAGGAATTTTATAAAAACTTTTGGCAGCAAAAGTTGTTTTTCTCTACATTGTAGGGTAGTACACTACAGACTTTCCCTCCTTAACAGATGGAGTCTTCCAACAAGTGCAAATTTGACCTGTGGACAGACTAGGTAATAATGTTCCCAAGGCTTCAGCTGAAGAAGCACCAGAAAGACAAAGTTCTCTAACAGACAGGATCCTCCACATTCATAAAAAATACTTTGCTGGTCATTTCTTTAATCAAGATGATAAATACATGTATATTCCTTTTTTGGAACACGACTCTTCTTGCTGAGATTTTAGTTCTAGCTTCTTTTGCTGACGGTGATCCAGGTTTCATCTTTAGGTGTGGACACCAGCTCAGATCTGACCTCCAGGACCTGCCCTTTCAACATGTGAAGTTTCAGCTGCCGCATCAACGTGCTGAGCAGGACGGTAGCTACAGTGTAGGCAAACCTGTCAGAGGGACCAAATACAATTAGTGGTGAAAACTTTACTTAGGTATGCAGACTATCCAAAGACAAAGCTAGTTTTATGATGTAACATTTTTCTTTAAAACAGCAAGTTAAAAAAGTCACATTTGCTTCTTTTTACAGCTCCAAAAAACTTGAAATATATAACAAATTGTGTTTCTTCAGAGACATCATAACATTTAAGACCTGAGTTAGTCTGGGAGTCGTGAGTTTGTGTGTTAATGTTACTCTTTACCTGAGCTCTGGGCATGTTTGACTCCCTGAGAATCCGAGCAGACAGAAGCTCTTCCTGGCTGACTCCTCCTCAAATCGATCTGGGTCAAACCTGAGCGGTGTCAGATTAACCACCGTGTCAGAAACTGGGCAAATGAACATTTCAGTCTGAAAGACACTGTTGCACTAAGTTTGACTACATCATATTTTAGTTTAAACCTTTGTTCCCTAGTAAAGCTGCTTTCTCATTTACCTTATCTTCTTATTCTGCACTGTTTCATTCCATCTCATCCCATTGCACTAGTGTTTTATAAGCTTGCTGTAGTTTTGTAATTTAAATCCATAAAGTCTGTTGTATATTGTAGATTAGCCTACATATCTTACTGTAAATATCAATTGTACATATCCATCGGTAAATCAGTTCTGACTGTACAAACTGTAGATACTACGCACTCTGCACTGCTGTTATTGCACTTCTGGTTAGATGCTAAACTGTATTTCATGGCCTTGTACTTGTACATGGGTAATGACAATAAAGTTGAATCTAATCTAATCTTTCTCCTCAATCTGCCTGACCTTCTCTACATTTCTTCAGTGAGTGACATACTATAGTTTCAGGAATGACCTCTGATAAGTGCCAGAAGAAGGATGTGTTGCATGCTACCACACTCTCATTGAAAATGTTATCATGTCAATTCTAAGCAGGTATAATGCTCAATGGTGTGTCTGGACAGAAGACAGACAGACTGCACTGAAAGATACAGTATATCTCAGGCATTCAGATAGGCTTGTTTTAGCTGGTTTGAATTGGAGACCTGCCCAGTTACTTTCATCAAGCCATTTCCAAATGAACTGATAACAATGTCAAAAGTAAATGAAAAACAGTCCAAGTGACATTACCCTTTTAACAGTAAATGTCCTATGTATGCAGACCTGTATGGGGTGCTCCAGGTGTCAGAATCCTGTAGGACCACTCCCAAGGCATAGATCACCAGAGTCTGAAACATGATAACACTACCTTAATATTTTTTAACATGGTATATACTGTTTCTTTAATATTATTATTTGTATTTTTCACTTCTAATATAAGTGGTGACCCCAGGGACTGAAAATAATTACAGACTACTTGAATCAAACTATTTTGTTCAAGTTCCTAAACTTTGACATTATTTGGCCACTACAGTAGCTCCTTAAAACAAAACACTTTAGCAGGAAACCAGATACCTCTTTGGGGATGACATGGTGATCGACTTTGCCCTCAACTTCCTGAAGCCGAGCCGCGATGGGGGTCAGCTTGGCAGTCCTCACTGTCTCGTTGAGGACCTGTTGGCAGTATCTGTCCACAGACACTCAGTAAGATCAAGGTTCTGTCTGGATGAGCCTAATTGTGGAGGTACATCTTCACAGGAGGGTTACTTGTTCAAGTTGAATCTAATCTGCACTTTTAAATGTTAGAAACTTGGACCTTGAACTATGATGTTTGTATCTAGTAAATCTTTAAGATCTCCAATGCTCGAATACAGTGACAGTATGCATCATCCTTCAACATTTGATTAAAGTTGGTTAAAAAAATCCAAAGGTCTAAAGATATTACTTAAGCTCAGGGATCTTGTCCAGGGAAACTGGATCAGAGCCCAAAACGTTCTCCAGCTCCTGGTACAACTTCTCTTGGACTTCCTCTGAAGTGGACAGGAAGTGAAGTGCCCAGATACACACTGACAAAACACAGCATTTTACATTTAGGGATTCATCTGAAAAAAGGATTGGTTTCTTTATCTGGGACACTTCAGTTCAATTTCATCATGCTGTACATTTAAAGATGTCACCATGGGCTCTGGGAAAATGTGATCTATCTTAACTCATCAAGAAAATTAATAATGAATATTATTTTGAGTTGCAGCTTTAATTCAATCATTAATCGAACTGTTCATTGAGAAACAGTTTTGATAGTTGTCACTTACAGTTGGCAGTGATGACACATCCAGCCAAAGTAAAAACCATACAGTCCTCCATGATCTGAAACCAACAACAAATATTCATTTCAGTACTTTCCCAGACCCTTGTGAGAACTACGGATTTCTTTCCATTAACATTTGGGTTCTAAACTAGAGTGGGAGGCTTCACCAGCATTCACCTGTCGCTCTGTGAGGCTGGACTCCCGCAGAAAGTCCACAAACACTGTCTGCTTCCTTTGGACTTTTCTCTCCTTTGCCACTGACAGCAACACAGACTCCATCTCTGACAGAGCTGACACCCAAGGAGAAGAGATAAAAAGACAGTGTCATTTGCATGTGTTTTTTTTTTCTTTCAAATTTTGGCACAAACCTATAGTGGGCTGACAGTCATACTGGGATAACAGGTCAAAAAGACTGCTTTTCCAGCCCTTCAAACAACATACCTAAAATCAGCCAGCTGCTGGGTGCCAGTAACTACTGTCCTTGGCAGATAAATCAAAGACAGCTGTCACAAACAGCAGCTGTTCCCTGATCAAGGCCATATATTCGATGGGTTGCTTATGCACTGCCTTTGTCTGTTCTCAGGCCATCTGTCAAGAAGCTTTGCATACAAAGATAACATCTGAGCCTCTGCAAACCTTTCCTCCTGTTTCTCCACAGATGAACAACAGTAGAAGCTCAGCAGTGCTCCCACATGTCAACACAGAACAGGTGCAAGAGGGATGAATAAGAAGTGAAGACCCAAGACAAAAAAATTAGACTCAATCACAGTGTGTTTCCACACGTCAGCTTACTCTGTTGAGAAAACTAATGATGCAAACCTCACTCACCCTGCTCAAAATGTGCTTTTCTGCTGGAGCTCTTCTCCAAGGAGCCGTCCAAGTAGCCTTTCCCGATTTCAGACCAGATCTGGAGGTGTCAATGTGATTTAGAAGAAGAAAAATGAAAAGTGGAGAGAAAGTAATTAAAACATACATGCTTCAGACATCTGGTTTATTTCCAGGAGAAGAAATAAAGACCAGAATGCAACACACAAAAATCAGTGTGGGTTTGTGTAAAAGGTCCAGTCTTTTGTCCACTAGATAAACTCTACTGTCACTGTGGCTCTTCTCCTGCAGGTAAGTGATGTTTAGGTGTTTAAAGCAAACTGTCTCACCGCATCATGGTTCTTGCGGAAGGAAATGACCTCTGCGTCGTCTCCAAAGCGCTCACCCAGAGCCAGCTGGGTGACAGTCTTCATAGCCAAACCCAGTAAGTGAGCACATAGTGGCATGTGCTGAGCATCTGGGAACAACTTCCACTTTCCCACCAGCTCCTCCACCAGCTATTCAACAAAACATGATCACAAATGGTATATTAATTAATGCTTACTGCTGTTGTTATTTTTATATAAATATTTCAGTGTGAACTCTTGAAATTTTCATCAGTGAGTCAAACCTTGAGCATGAGAGGGAAGTTGTTCTTCAGCGTGTTATTGATGGCACTCTCATACACCTTTTTCCTTAGAATGGTCTCATTAGCCCCGCCTCCCATTCCTGACTTGTAGCCTAGCAATGACTTCAGCATGGTCTCAAAGGAGTCAGCTGAGAGAAACAAAGAATTTGTGACATATGATGATGATCATAAAGATATCAATTCTGGGCAACAATAATCAAATCCCCAAAAGTAAATGCTGGAAGACTTACTGGTGTGGTTGGGGTTAATGTGCTGCCGCAGCTGGTTCACAGAGCCCAGGCTGACCACCGGCCGTCCACCAAACCAGAAGGACGCCACAGACCCATATTCCTCATGCAGACTGACAAGGAACTCATGCAAACTGCCTCTGCTCACAATGTCCTGCAGGTTCCCATCCCTGAGAGAGCAAAAAGCCATGTACAGACAGTGAAGTACATTGCCTACGCAATGGCCTGCATGTGTGATATGGGGACAATCTTTAATAATACTTGGCAATAAAGTTTGACTAACTGATCTCTGTGAAAGTGTGTCATGCAAAAATCTAAAAACTTTTTAAAAATTGCAATCTAAAACATACCACAAATACAATATTTGAAAGAGGGCAGCCCCTTCATCAGCCCACAATATTTTAAAATGGTTTTAATGTTAATGCCAGGATATCAGACTTGCTTTGTCTATATAAAATCCTTTCAATAAATGATAAAAGTAGCTGCAAAAACTGATGATAACAGATAATTAGAACTTACTTCTCATCTGTAGGGTTCAGACCTGGGATGCCTGAGGCCCTTCTGGATGTCTGAAATATGTTTAGAAATGAGATTTCACCATTAATGCCAATAAAATGAGTGATTTATTGTTTATACGATTTATGATACATATGTCTACTGCCAACCCAGGCGCTCACTCACAAACAGCCTTCTTTAATAAGCTCACAGCGCAGATCACTTCAATCACATACAATCTCACTGAAACATTGTCAACTTAAAGCCCCTTCCCTTCGTAGCAACCTGAGACACCTTAAGTCTTTTGGTCAATTATCTCGAACTTCAGATAAAAACCGGAAACATACTGTTGCAGTTTGCAGCATCTGATTTCAAATGTATAACTTTAATAATAATTAATCCTAAACAGGTACATTAGTCAGCGCTGCTGCCCACCGAGGATTCTTAAAAATAGGGTCAATTAAACCAGATGCCTATTTAGTTCATTAAATTAATGCAATAACAAATTAAATTGGAAATCGATCTTAAGAACTCGACGCACTTCTTAAATGGTGTTATGTGAAACGTCTCGGGTCTGTTGAACATTACTGTTTTTGGGAGGACGCTGTTACAACATTGTATCAGATAACGGCCTGCTAAGTAGCTAACTTGAAGCTAACGTCAAACTTGCAGCGACTCACCGGGTACAAATAGAGAACAGCGCCGACCAAAATGATGACAAACGTCACGGCAAAGATTGCAAAGTCCAGCATGACTATTGGCTTTTAATAGCACTATTTCTACTGAAGTTTACTCATGAATATCTGGAGATTTCACCCAAAATGACAACAATCACCATTACCACGTCAACAGAAACTGCAGGGAAACAATGGCTTCTCTGTGCTCTACTACACAGTCTGAATGTTAGGCAGAGCAAACTAATCGAACGGCGTGAGATCAATATTTTAAAGGATAAATTAAATATAACTGTACAATTTTCTGATGACAGCCCATTTATAGACGATTTATAAACTGTAATTAATATCTAAATCAATGGCCAACCAAGCCTTTACTAATGCTTTATAGACCAGATCCACAGCTCTCAGTCTCAGCACTGGTTCCCCACAAGGCTGTGTGCTGAGCCCCCTGCTCTACACCCTGTACACCCACGACCCGCTTTCTGGGAGGATCTGACCTGGGGTGTGAATACCTCTGGACTTCTTAAAAAGGCCCAGCAGAGACTGGACTTCCTACGGGTGCTCAGGAAGAACAACATCTCCCAGAGACTGCTGGTGTCCTTCTATCTGTGCTCCACTGAGAGCATCCTTACATACTGTATATGGTACAGCAGCAGCACAGTGGCTCAGAGGAAACGCTCCAGAGGGTCATTAATACAGCCAGGAGATCGTCGGCTGCCCTCTCCTCACTCTGGAAGGACTACACAGTTCCTGCTGCCTCAGAACATTATTAAGGACACTTCACACCCAGGACATTCACTCATTGACCTGCTGCTGTCAGGTAGACAGTTCAGAGCAATCAAATCAAGGACCACTAGATTCAGGAAAAGTTTTTACCCAACAGCAGTTACCACACTCAATGCTGCTACAATATAATATACCTGTGTGTGAGGGGGGGTGTGAGAGGTATGTTGTTTATTTCATTTTTTTTAGCAGTTATGTTTTTTATATGGTCTTAATTCATATGTTATGTTTTTTTCTATTGGTGTACTGACTGGAGGTCACTCCAAAATTTCATTGTACCTGTTACAATGACAATAAAAGATTATCTTAGATATAAGTAATTAATGCATACAACTTTTGGGCTGCTAATAAATTCTCCTCAGAGTTTGACATTTTGCTGTTTTGTTTTAGCTTTAATTAATTAGTCAAAGCTTTCCCATGTACTGTTAGACTCATGCAGGACATCTGGACTAAAGCCCATTAATGAAGTGCTTATTAACATTAGAATGAAATAAAACAATCCTTTACTGTCATTGTAACATGTATAACGAAATTTTAAAGTGACCTTGAGCACTTTCGACATCTGTGAACTGAATTTCCTGAGTACTCTGGTGCTTTCTTCTTTTTCTATGAAATGAAAACATGTTGGATAAAACCTCATATTTAGAAAGGGATAAGCACATTCATATGTCAAAAATAAATAATAGTCTAGAGTACAACACATCCAGAGTTCAAAATACAGTGACAAAATACACTGCAGAAATGTGTGCAAATGAAAAGCTGTAGTGTTGGAGCAGATATACAGTCATTTTTTCTCAGGCAGCCATTTCTAATTTGTCCTCTGGTTTGGGAGGCTCAGTCTCCATGGTCATCAGATAACCTGACAAAGAAGGACAAGACAATGAAATGACCTGTTATCTTGTTTGTTTTAGGGCAATTTTTCTTTCAGTTATTTGATACTGAAGCAGTGTCCAACACAGATTATTCCCTCCCACCCTCAGTGTAGTCTGTTTCAGGATGGATGACAACAAAGATCCAAGCCAGGCCCACGAACAACGCCACTACCAGGTTAACTGTCACCCACGGGTGGAGAAGCTGGTGTTCTAAACCTGGAGGCCTACAAAGGAAAAGGGTGCACATCTGGATTAATATTGAAGCTTTGTTATAATTTTAAACCCTAACATGTCTCCTGTTGGCTCACCATAATGTTGTGTTGAAGGATGAGTAGAGGTTGATTCGATCACTGGTCATCTGCTGGCTCAAACAGAGGACCAACGCTGAGAAATACACTGCAGTTTTGGATGAAACCAGAAGAGAAAAAAAATGAAACAGACACCATCTGTATGAGAAAAAAGCCTTGTTTATCCTCAACAACCTGTGTATTTTAGATAGAAGCCAGTGTGGACTCACGGAATGAGGCGAGAGCCATAGGTTCCAGTGTGATGAACTCTCGCAGAGCCATGGTGCTTTTCGCCAGGTTCACTCTGAGAGCACAAGAGTTTCATTTTTAGAAAACACTTGTGTTCCTCCTCATTGTTGTACACACTAAAACATTTTACTAAGCAGCTTCACTGTAAGTAAAGGAGCATTTCATGCTAGTTCCATAGAGCTAGGGGACTTGTGGGACAGAGTTTAAAAAGAATGGTTAAAATTAAAGCAGCAGAGTCTGAGATATCCTGACTTTAGTCCATCTGGGTCAAAGTACTTTCAGTAAACCCTGAACCCAGGTGTTCATGTGTCTCTACCTGTCAAAGGTGGCCACAGTGCTGATGGCCAACAGCATATAGAGCAGAGACTGGGAGGGGTAAGCCAGGCTGTGGTACTGCTCCAGTAGGTTGGACAGCGTGGTGAGGTGCTGCCCGGCTAGCATGTACACCACCACAATGTTCCATGCAGAAAAGCCGGCCAAGAAGCCATGACAGTACAGACCAAGAACCCTGAACCAGACAGACAACAGACATTTACAGAGGGAGGCCACAAGCTCATGTATATTTTACACAAAGAAACGCTTTTCTTTCACCTGAAGCCTGTGTGCACACTGACAGACACATCTCTGGTGGTCCAGAGCGGCTGCGTGTGCTGGAAGTCTGTCATGTTATCTCTCTGGTCGCTGGTCTGCCTCCGGTCTGTGCGCTCTGTTGCATGGAAATGCTCTGCATGTAAACACACACACACACACATACATGTATAAGTTTAGGTGACCTCGTGTGCCATTTAACAGCTTTGACCACATCTTCATTTGTTACTTACTGTTCCTCTCTACAAAGACCTTCCTGACTGGCAGACTCTGACCCTGTGGGGCTGAGAACAGAGAATGCTGGGGGATAGGGGGCAGAGCGTCTGTTGCAATATCATCCTCTTCTAAATCCAACTCATCGAGAGGCTGTGATTCAATGACATTTGACTTCCTAAAATCATGAAATATAGTCGGTTATAAAGACATATATTGTCCGTTTTTATTCATCATATCTGACATATTTCAACACATTTTATTGTATTTGGTCTGGTTTTATTCTGTAATTAAAAACACATGACACTTAGATTAGCTGACTGTCATAAGGTGAATCAACAAATGCTTTGGTAATTGTTTAATCATTGCAGTAACTTTGAGGCAAAAATAATCATTTCTGACCATATTTTTGACAATTGCTTTGTCTAAAAATGTCTGAAATTTGTCAAATTTGTCAAATAAAATTTCCGGGTTGCAAGCGAGAGCAGACATCTTTTACTGCTCCTCTTGTCTGTTCTACACTTCAAGTCTTTGAGCATACTTTACAACTACTAAAATGCCTCAAAGAGGGAAAAGAGCTAATAAATCAGAAGCGACTGAGGATATGGAGGCAGAAGAAATGTATCACAGAGCGGCGCAAGTAAATGACATCGTGGATCATCAGAAACAGATGTACATCGCACTGATGAACCAACAGTAGGAAAGCTTCAAAGGCTTTGTGCAACTAATTATGGAGACAAACAACAAGAGACTCGACGACATGACCAGAGAAATACAGGAGATAAAAACGAGTTTGCAGTTTACCCAGCGAGAGGTGGATGTGATTAAAGCTGCCATGGGTGAACAGAAAACACAAACCTTATGCTGTATTTTTCTCTATTAACATCCCCTATTTCTCACAGTATTGATTTGTTTATGACAAGCTAACAGAGGGAAATAAGAGCCATTTAGGGCCAGTGAGTAAAGGTTGTGTGCTGGTGCTGTACATCAGGCACAAAGGCACAGCTTCTCTCCATACGTCTGCTGCCAGTTATCCTCTCCATGCCTGTCATTTGAGCTGATGGGTTTGGCTCAAGCTTTCTCCTCTGCTAAGCAGCGCCAAATAGAGCACAGCCAGCCAAAACGGCCCAAATGAAATAATAGCTCTTCACAGGTCTGTTCTTTTTCTTTCTGTGCTGACAGCAAAGGGCTAATTGAGCTCAGTGTTGTGATGAGAGTGGACAGAAGGTAGTAAAAATCAAAGAGAGTCCTTCTATATTACAGGTTTTTGTCACTCGTGCTTTTGATATCCTTGTTCTCAAACAACTTTAGCAGCTGGGGTGAAGTATCGGTTCTTCTGTGGAGCTCAGTTTGATGTCAAAAGAAATTTGTATTTTTATTTGGTTAAAGGTTTATACTTGTTAATCCTGATGAGGGGAAAAAAACATTTTATCCAGAATAATTTAAAATGACATTCTTTATAAACACTACTCTTCCACCCACAGCTAATATTTCAGAATGTAAAACTCCACTGTTGAATTCTTTCATGATGTGTTTATTTAAAATTGTTTTTGGTACTGGAGTCACAAAGTGTCAAGAATTTAACAACCGCCATGGGTGATTCTCATTAGCCCAGACACCTGTCAATCAAGTAAGAGCTTTACTTAATATTTTATTCCTGGTGGTATGGTTCTGAAAATTGGTGCCAAAGAGAAACAATACAAAAAGTAAAATAAAAACACAAAGACCGAGTTAATGTGAGGAAAAAATGGTTACATTAGGACTTTGGTATTGCCAGACTTTTTAAGCTAGCTCTTCCCCATGATGGTGGCCATTTTCACTGGAGAATTTAAAGGAGCATGTTCAGTCTGTAATTTGCTGTCACATGCTGAGGTTTGTGGAGGTTAACGAATCAAAAAATACAAACAGCCTGCCAGTATTTAATCCTGTCACCTTTGTGCTGTTAGCCGTTTGCTAATGTTACCCAGTTACTCTGTTGATAACTGCTGTTTAACTACAGAGCCAGAAAACTTTTGACATTATAGTAACTGACAACAAGGTACACGTGACATCACCAGGCCTGGTTCCAGACCTTTAATTGACACCAAAATTTCAGGTTTATTCTGTGATCCAAATTGCAGATTGAGAAACAGTCTTCATCATCTTCGCTAGGTAGGGATCTAGCAATATGGAAAACCAGCAACAGAAAAAGATATAAGCTTGAATGAGATTTGCCAAGCTTTTTGGGTTATTAGGTTGTCAAATAACAAAATGAACAACCCCCTAAATTGAAATATTTGTAAGATTGTCATGACACTTTCTTTTGTTTTCTGATTTAACTGCTGACTGCAACAAGTTTGCATCTGTGGTTAGAATCACTTCTTCTTATTGTTGCCTAGAAATTGTTCAGACATTGTCAACAAATATGACAGCTGCTATTGCTCTATGATGTCATTGTTTTTCTTCTCCTTTGAACACTCCATCAGAGACGACATGGGAGAGACCCTCTAGTGTACCAGGGACCCCGAAAACCTCAATCCGACACAAGAATTCCCTGCCTGCAGGTACTGCAAATCTCTCTCTCTCTCCATATGAACTCTCTGTCAGTTCAACTTCCTCAAGTTTTGGTGCCCTGCAGCTGTGAATTCTCCTAAAATTCCACGATGGCACAAGGCACCCACTCATGTGCAGCAAACACATGCACACAGACACTTCCTGTGACTAATTTTATCTGTGGCCTCAACTGCAGAACTAAGGCCTTCTCTCTTTCTAGAGAGCACCAGTTAGGTTTTGCTTAGTTGCTGTATAAAGTAAGTTTTGCTAGGTGGAGACTTACTATATTACAATAACTGGATTACAGTACACAGACTACTCCTTACTGTATGCAGAGCTTAGTTGTTACTAATACACCTGATAAATACTGTTATGGTTTTGGTCCAACTTCCTGTTTTGTGCTTTTATTTTGTAGCCATTTCATGTCTTTCACCAGATTTACACTGCCTTCAGCTATTGCTCATTTCATGTTTCAGCCTTTAAATTCACCTCACATCCCTCACTCCTGGTTGGCATTACCTGCTTCCATCACCTGTCAGATTTTTTTTCCCTGCTCCTGGTTTGTTATTTTTTGTTCACTTAGTTCTCTCTTCTAAGGGCCTATTCACTTTTCGTATCTTTTGCTCACAATAGTGATTGACGCTGTCATGATGCGTAAGAAAGAAAACTACTTTTCAAAATTCAGCAGGTACACCACAGGGCATGTGACTAGAACCAACCAATCAGCTTCATCCCTTCTGCAACAACATTTGGGTTCAAAGCTCAGCTACGACCGAGGACGAAGCTCTTGGATCAGCTGGTGAAATTCTCTGTTTTCTTCCTGCTTGAAGGACAGGGTGCACCCAAACAGCATTTTTCCCCCTCTTGTCCACAAATAGCTGTAGTAGCAGAGCTACTGCAAGGGATTTTTGATGCTGGAAATCCATTTATATCCTGAAACTTTGTCGTCATGCAGCACACAGCTCATGGTTACTTAGCAACGGCAGGCACCATGGGAGCGCAAGCTCCTGAGCGCTTTGGAAAGACGGAGAAAGCAGCATGGCTGGTGTTTTCTGCGTGTTTTTAGACATGAGAAGTGACTGGCCCCTTAATTTTGTTGTTCTGCTCTCTGGCTTTACGTTCTTTGTTGTATACCTTTGTTGTTTTAGTGTTTGTTTATTCTGGTCTCAGTTTGTGTTAATTCTCTTTATGTTAGATCAGAGTTTTTCTTGTTACCTTATAGTCCTGTGCTTCATTAATTACTGTGCTGTTTATTAAATACTAGTCCTTTCATCTAGTTCGTCTTGTGTTTGCATTTGGGTCTTCTTTTAGTTAACTTTAACACTTACTGACTTAAAGACTTGTATCAAATTAGAAAAATGAAAAGACAATTCAGCAGTGCCTTGGTTTGCTTAGTGACTAAATGAGTTCCTCCTGGATTAGCTCAAGTTTGCAGCTCATCTGCAGACACCAAGAACTAATGAAATCTCTCTGTGTATCTTTTCTCTCCTCCTCCGTCTCATTTGTTTCTCCAGTAAATGGATTTCATTCAGGTGGCAGTCCCTTGCATCATGTAGAGCATTCACACAACAGTCTGGTGAGGAAGAGCAGTACAGAGCCACAGGTAAAGCTGTCTGACTGTTGTTCTGCACACAGCATTATGCACATCTACTGCAGTCTAAAAGTATTGTTGAATGACCATAAGGTTTTTACTGAGTCATTTATCATACTGCTTCCTTTTTTAATAGTCATTTAATGGACAAAATATGTTACTACATATTATCTCAGCTTCGTCTCTGTGATTTGTGAAAGTATTCTTTTTCTTTTTTAGTATAATATGTGTGTGTGTAGAAGTGAATCATTTATTGCTTGCAAACCAATGATGGTAAGATGATGTCATGGGGTAGGACTGGATAAGTCTGACTTCTTCCTACTCCATTCAAGCATGTACTAGGTATAAGCAAATTGATATTGGATTAGCATTTGTTGGATATGTGTAAAATTATGTGTGTTGACATATAAACTGTCTTTACATGCTTGAAAGAATAAATCAACTCAAATCAAATCAAATGTCTAAAAAATGTGACAATAAAAAAATATACAGCCGATTAACGGATAAACATAATCATTAATTGCAGCTCAATCCGATATAACATTATATAGTGTAATACTTCCAAAAAAGTTTCTTTTTTTCTTTCTTAGCATTTCTTACTTTTTCTTTCTGGGTTTTTTGACCACTTCCTCTCCATCATTGGTCTGATCCGCTGCGTCTCCATTCACTAGGTCAGCTTGGTCATCCTCAAGATCTGAAACCCCAACACGACCATAAACCTTTACTTTTCTATATGTCATAATTAACTTCTGAACTGCTCATGCTATAATTAAACACTAGTTACCCAAGTAGGGCCACAGTAGCTGGCCAATCTTGGTATTTACTCTGAGTGAGCAATAATCTCCCTACTCTCCATTCTTTTTAGAGTCAAACTGTTTTCTTGTCATGCTCAAAAGCCCCCAGATCTTAGATGTTTTCATTTACATCCTGATTAAACTACAGCATTTGAGTGTTAGTAGCTGACTGTAAAATACAGAAAAGCATTCAGAGTAGAACCTGTGTTGTCAGATTTTACCTATAGTGGCAGTTTTCTTTTTCTTCTTCCTCCTCTGTGGAGGTGCGTCCGACATGGGTTCAAGGGTAAGCTGCTGTCTGATTCCAGACACCCTCCTGCTGGCTGGACCTCCCATCTCCATCCCCGGATCTGCACAGGAAAAGTGGAATTAAGAAGTTGTATGTGATTTATTCTGCAAGGTGGAAAGAAGATGAAGTGAAAAGAGTCAGGGGTAGCTCACCTCAACACTGAGACATGTTAATAAAGTCATACAATTGCTACCTTGCAGTAATGATGCTCATGTTTTTGAGATTCCAAAACTACATTTCAATGTCGTTTCTTCATTTTTTAATGGGAAAACTGATTATTTTTCTTATACAAAGCACATATACTGTATATTTGAAGTAATGATTCTCCATTCTAAAATATTTCCTACACATCTGCAATTATATTTGGCAGCAAAACCCATACCAAAAGATAATTGCCAAGTCCAACAGAATTAGGACAAGACCCCAAGTCTTTTTGTGGGGGTGATCTAGCCTTTTACACCACTGCAGTATGACAAATATATTTGATGCTGCACAGATGCAAATATTTGTGTTTCATACCGTCCATATCATCAACCATATTTGTCTCCTTTCTCACCCTCTTCTTCTTATGTTTTGAAGCTGGAAGTTGTCCTGTATAAGACAAGGAAATCAGACCAAAGCTTCAGTACAAATTTAAAGAGCAATACATCAAAAGCTATTTCTATTGTCCCAAATTATGACTCACCAGATGTGTCTTGACTTCATGTGTCCACCCATCAGATAAAAGAGAATAAAACACTTTAGTATGGCAGCATAAAAATGGCAGATGTAGACAAGACTGTAGCAGTTATAAATGAACACATTCCCCTACCTTGGCAATGTGGGGAGAGCTCGCTGCCCTCGCTGAAGAGACAAAAAGAAAAATAGACAAACAATTCTTGAAATCTTACATGCTTATAGATTATAACTCTATCACGAACAACTATGCTGAGAACTACAACATGAAAATAAAAAATCTGACACTTATTACAGTTGGTTTGGGGAAGGCGCTTGGTCTCATCAAACATAGTGAACACACATTAACAAATTACCTCTCCTCGGAAACAACAAGCCTATGTGCAAGACAAATTTGCACAATCTATAACCTGCTCTTACAAAACACCCTAATAGGCTATTTAAGTCATGGCCACTTACATGGATTCTAATAGAGGTTTTTACAACTTTTTCAGCTACAGCACAAAGTCAGATCAGACAGGAAAGTCAGAAACCTTACCATAATCTTTCTGACCATGTCACCAAAGAATCAAGTAAGCGCAGAGTGAAGCTACTATACACAACATCCTGGCTGCTAAATCCTCGGCTAAATCTGTGTTCATTCATCTGCCAGGACAGAGGATTACTCAGGGCAGAGATCAAAACTTCAAACTCCTGCAGCAGCAACACTGTGTTTATATGTGTGAAATGTCAAGAAAGTCTGGGTTTAATCTTTCTATCAACGTCTACAGAGGTGGTGTATAAATACCAACAATGCATGTGTATTTAAAACCAACAAGCTACGGCTAGGCCTAATTATTATTTCCATAATAGACTAATTAACATCAAATCGTCAGCCTCAAAATGACCAGAAAAGCGAAAATTCCCTACAACCTAAGGTGACATCTTGCTCAACCAAACTCAAAGATATTCAGTGTATATTAGAGAGAAAACCAGCAAATCATCTCATTTCCAAAGATGAAACCAGAGAAAGTCTGGCATTTGTTACTGAAGGTAAACTGACTAATCCTTGTGGCACTGGTCGATTTCTAAATTATAAACCCTGTTTATTAAGAGACCTGTTTATCATGTATTAAGTGATATTACTAAATATCTGTTTCAAATACAACTTAATATTATGTTGGATTTAAGACTGTTGAGACTGTGTAGGGCATTACTTTCATTAGTATCATTATGTACAGTAGTACTAGGACTCAAAGTCCTTGTGTGTTCAAACATTCTTGGCCATTAAAGAAGATTGTGACTCAGCAAATTGTGATGGGTGGATGGATGTAATGGAAATCTTAAGATTTATACAAAGTAAAAATAAATGTAATACATAGTATACACTATAGACAAAATAAACATACAATATGCTATACAACAAGAACGACATGTGCAAACAAGAAAAAGGAATGTGCATTAGAAAGATAAAAAATAAAAAATAAAGCACACACATAAAATCACCTGGGTTTGATTGACTAACCTGTGGAAGAGGCGGGAGCTCCCTGAGTCGCATCGTCTATCATGAAAAAACAGCGATTATTTACAGTACAATGGTTTCAAGCTACTTTATAAGACGCATCCTTATTATGAAATCGGCAATGTTAACATTACGAAGCTGAAAATATTAATTAGCCACTAGCTAGCGTTACGCGTATTAGTTTTAGCAGTTGGTAATTAGTAATGCTGTACCAAAAATAAGGCACAAACTCTAAGCCAAATACATTAATACTGTATCACAAATGTCGTCAAGATAACATTTAAGCCTGCTAGCTAAACATTAAGCCTCCACTTCAACGTTTCCGTTATTTGTTAGCTACCTACCTTTGAATCTCCCGAATCCATACTTGAAATGTCTCCCGAAACCTCTCCTTTAAATATTCAACAACTTAAATAATAATTTAGCTGATAAGTATATTTTAACAAGTACAAGAGTTTAGAAGTCAGCAAACGTGACCTGTATTTACATTCTTCAAGCAGAACAAGCGGTTACCCGAACGTATTTACACGTCGCACACAAGACGTCCTGTTTTCCTGTTTCTTCAAAATAAACGCCATATACATCTCGCGGGTAAAGTATTAAACACGTCACCATTTTGCTCAGTAAATATATTCGTAAAGAAATGTCCACCAGATGTCGGTCAACCCACATACAAAAAAGACAAAACAAATAAGTTCAGAAATTACATTATGTGTAATAAAATGGAATGGCACATGGAAAAAGTATTGAACGCTTACTGAAATGTATTTAATTAATATCAGCTGGTTCAGTCCCAACTGATGGCCTATAATATATATATATATACACATACATACACATATACACTTGCCTTGTACGCAGACGTACCATCGCCTCAGTTCTGAATGGGAGAGTGGCATCTGAGATCTCTGTCCAGAAGAGTGCAGTCCTAGGAACAGCCAAGATACTGCACAGGACCCTCAAGCTCCCAGGCCTCTGGTAGGGGACCCAAGCTTGAAGGAAGGAATAAGACCGCTCCAAAGTGGTGGATGAGTGGGGAATTTTGTTTAGATGTATATAAAAATCATACATAAAATAAAAGCCAAGGTAACAAGGGCTGAATGAATGAATAAATTGCTATTAGCAGTGTTTTTAATGTCACAAACATGTACAAATAATAAAATGTAATTGTCTTGCATGCACAACTTGAGAAACATAGTTGTCATCACATTAATTTGATGTTGTTTTGTGATAGCTTGCCTAACACTGCATTTTCATAATCGTAAAGCTTGAACAAGTTTTGGCTTTCAGTGACACTTTTTAGGCTATAGTAGCTATAACACAAAGAAATGACAGACAACACAAAACATTTAACAAAACCTTTGCTCTCTAGTATGTCTATTGGAAAGAGATGACATTTTATTGAAGGTCTGTGGTCATGCATGGGGAGCAGGGCAGAAAATTAACATGTTTTTCTGTAGTTCCAAATGCCCCAGGTTGTAGAGGTACAATTATTGTTTTAAAATAATAGCCTCAATGACAGTTTCAAGGATTTCTCTGGGTTTGAGTCCATCAACATCTTATCTTTGGGGATTTGGGATTTGAAGTGTCTTAAGAACCAGATCAAGCATGCCAGACAACTGGATCAACATTATTTAGAATTCTTTCATGCCTTATTCCCCTATAACTTGCAGCATTAGACATAAAACATACTAATTTCAATATATAAAGCTTTTTCGGATGATTTTTTTTTCTCCCCAAATGTGTTGCCCCTTTGTCTCCTCCTCTTCCATCCTGTCTTACGACTCAGTGGTGGATCGTATCCAGCTGGCAGGAACCCACTGCGGCTCGTCCTGGGCCTTTCTCACCGCTGTCAACAGCTGGACACATGAGTCCTGCAGTTCATCGTTGACAATTACGTGATCAAAGAACTGCCAGTAGTGGGACTCAATCTTCCGGGCTGCTTCTTCCATCTCCTGGAAGTCTTCATCCTATTGGACAAAATAAGAGCCAAAAAGATTCTAATTTATTCGGGGTACTGGAAAAAATATCTCAGCTAAAAAAAGAAGCGTGTCTTTGCTTAGCATCTATTTTAACATCTAAATGTTGTTTATCTCTATCTCATCAATGATTCAACAAAATTGAAATAGTTTTTTGCCCTCTTTACAACATTGAAAACACTTTAAATCAAGAGAAAAATCATGATAAAAATGGTCAGTCTGACTTGCACTTTCCCTGCAAACAAGTACCAAAAAAGTCTGTATCAGTGTTGAATGAAAAAAAAAAAGTAAGGCAGGTTCAAAACGGATCAAAATAATCTAAACCAGCCCTGGGCTTACTTTGAATGTCCGGTTGACGTAGTAGTTGGTGGTGATGTACGAGTCTTGTCTGGTCTGCCGGAGGCGCTCCAGAGGCGGAGGCTTCACGTAAATAACATAGGCTCTCAGTTCATGGGTCCTCACTGCCTGAATAGACTAAACAGAGCGATAAAACACAAACGAAGAATGACAAATTATAGCTACTGTGTATATCTTTATGCAAATGTGACTGGAAGAACAACATGTACTTATATTAGTGGTAATTTTAAGAGCTTATTTTCTAATGGTAACAGAGTGATATCAATTCAGAAATAAATAAAGTTATTAAACTTTGAAATAGATAAAAAATTAAAGTGTACATATGTTCTGTAGTACTTACGTTTGGCTCAATGTCAATGACACATATCTTTCCACTGTTTAAAACTTCCCTCACAGACTCAATGCTGGTGCCGTACAGATTTCCTTTGTGCTCCCCGTACTCCAGAAACCTGCAGGACAACAAACATTTTAAATGAGCACAAAGGAACTAGTAGTACTTAATACTTTAAAAAAAGTTATTCACAAATTAATTTTAAGAGCTGCAGGCAAAAGTCTGGCCAAATTATGTCTTTTGTTGATTTTTGATGTGAAAATAAGTAAATACAACCCCTGCAGCAAATAGATAATACAAATGTCTACAACTAAACAGTAACTTCATAACTTATTAGGCCTTGTAAGGCAGGTCAACAAGTGTCTTCAGGAATCATCAGCTAATGACAAATTCTTTAAATCATATTGAACTAATCAGGAGAGTCAGTGTGACGTTTCCACCCACCAGGACACAACAAAACACCATCCCCTCACAGTCTGTCAATATTAGCAGTGCATCATTAATATCTGAAGGAAATGTTTTTACCCTCAAATTTTTGCCTATATTTAAAGCTTGTCATCATTGTGCTGATGAAATAAAAAAGTCAACCAAGATTTTTGTCAAAATCACATTAGAATTATTCCAATTACACTACAAAGAGGATGAATAAGTAAAAATGCTTCTAAATATGTTCAAATACTTATATTTATATTTAGTTAAAGAGCAATTTGTAATTTAAAAAGCATAAAGCTGAATATACTGTGTTTAGTTTTGACAAAGAACAGCAATGATCTGTGTTTGTCTCCACTATATCATTCATCATTCACATCAGAGACAAAGTGACAGTCGTGCCTGTTGTTATAAACCATGTTGTTGAAGATTTCTCGGCTGGTGAAGAAATATTCTCTTCCAGACTCCTCATATCCTTTTGGGGCTCTTGTGGTGTCTGATGAAAGAAAAGAGAAACCTTTTGATCAGGCTTCATACATAGATTTTTTTCTCCAATGAGACAAAAGATTTTCATACAGTCTGACAAAAGCACAGCTTTCAGATAGAGACAATAGTTTTGTGCATCATATGTTCTAAAATAAATTTTGGCCATTGGTTAACTTTAAATTCATGGGATGACGTACGAGGTACAGCTCCCTGGAATATGCTGGGGTTCATTTCAATCAAGTGCCTCCGAAGGTCATTCACACCTACGCCAGACGGACCTGAGGAGAACAGAGAACCCTTAAAACCTACACATTCAATCAGAGTGATGGAACTGCATTTCATTGTTAAGATGGAATGAAACTGTTAAAACCAGTAGTGTCCACTCTGCAAGAGTTAATGTACCTGAGAGGGCGATGGGGCGGTGAGCATCCTGCAGGTCGCGCTGGTAAAGCACCACCTCCTCATAGGGGCTGTTGAGGGCCCTGCAGCAGCTGCTGGAGCAGCGAGTGTGGCAGGATGGCTCGGTGGTGCTGTGAGAGTGTCGCCTGCATAGACGCATGCTGCGCCTGAAGCCCGCTGAAGAAAACATGAAAAAAAGAATCAACTAATCTTTGAGGAGTTAAACATAATTTCATGATAATAACAAGTTAGAAAATGGTAATTTCCCCTTTTCAATTTCTCACTTCAACCTGACTTTTAATGCTCAGATATCAGTGCAGGTAAGTATAATACTGTTCCAGTGTTTGGAGAATTACCTAGATAGATCCCTTCAGTATTTGTGCTGAAGTCATCCTCCTCTGGTTTTCCATGATGTGAAGCAAGGTTGAACATATGAATGTAAACACAGGAGAAAAATTACTTTTATGATAATAATGATATGATAATATGACAATAAAGAGGTTGGCATCTTTAGAAATTAAGAGCAACATTGTATGAAAAATCCAGTCTTACAATATCTTTTACCTAATGTTAATAATGTGACAATGTTCTGAGCATGACTAGTAGCATGTAAAAAATCTATTTATTTGTACTATCATATTTGAATTAAAAAAAAGAAAAAGGTGGTCAAAAACAAAGCAGCAGAATGTTGGTCAAAAATTCAACAATTCTACAACTCCCATAATGCATCAGACAGATTAAAACACAGGGTTACTCTATACTAAACATGCATTGTGAATTTTTTTTACAGTAATTTACTGCACATTAACTTATTTTTTTTGTGAATTTTTGGACTGTTTCATTTCTTCACTTTATTTCTTAGGCTGTCCTTCATGCTTTCACAATAGACTACAGTGTGCTTTAAGGTAGATGAACAGAAGAATGGGTTTCTCACCTTCTCTGAGCTCCTCTGACATTTCTCCGTCAGACAGCACAAAGGTTTGGAAACAAAACAACAACAAAAGCTTCAGATGAAGGACGAAACAGAGATGCTTTGAATCCACACAGATTAAATCAACAAAGACTTACCTACCAGATTCAAATACCTCCTCATCTGTCAGAAAGAAAAAACACACAAAGGAGGCAAAGACGTGGTAAGGACAGGTCAACAGAGTGATTAATGACAGGTGAGGCTTTACCTGCTTCAACACATTTCTCATCAATGGCCATCATATCTTCCTCTGTGGGTGGAAAATAAGCGGAAAAAGGTTTTTTTGCAAAAAAATATGTAATTTTGAGCTTTGTTTAAAACAAATGTAATAGTGCCTTACCTTCTTCTACAGTGCTCACTTCAGAAAGTGTGGGGTAAAACACAATGAACACTCAAGTTGTGAAACCAAGCTGTACAGGAAACTGCTTGGACTTTTAGTCTGAGAAAAGTCAGAGAAAAGCTTACAGGTCTGTACGCAGGCGTGTTGGTGATAAGGCTGAGACCACGAGAACTCCCTCTGCTTTCTGTTAAAACATTCAGGTTTAAACGATTACACACAACATACAAACTACAACAAATACATTGCATCGGCTTTCAAGTCATAATGCTGCTGGTGAACAGTTGGTCTATAAAGTTTCAGGAAAAATTGAAACAATTTCCCAGAACCCCAGGGGATGTTTTCAAATGTCTGTCGAAGTAACACTACAAAATCAAAAGAGTGATGAAATGAATCAGAAAAAATAAACAAATGATCACACTAAAGAGGCTTGAAACAACAATTAGTCTACATCAAGCTACAAGGACTCCAGCAAAGCTTATGTTTAAGTACAAAGCATATTTTTGTCAAATTAATTTAACTACAGTGGAAAGAAATGTTCCACTGGAAAGTCTGACAAAAGAATAGTTTTGCAAGAAACCTAACAAATACAACCCTTCCTGACCGTTTGAGCAGGTTAGTGGAGGGGATGAGGCCCGCGCAGGCTGTGGTGCGTGGCAGTCTCTGGGCCTGCCACCAGAGGACGTCCGTCTGGTCCACGATCTCCAGGACATCACCTTTTCTGAAGCTCATGCCAGCGTCGGCACAGGGGATGGCTGGGTCATGCTGAGGGCTGTAGTCAACCATGGCCCGCACATACAGCTAACACACAACAATGCAGGTTATCAAAATGCCATGTGGATGATTTTGTGTGTAAAACAGGCAAAAAAAAATAAGGCAGGTAAGATGATGATTTACCATGGTGTGGTTGTGGACTGGCCTTTCTGTGATGGGAACCACCTTGAATGTGACAGTGCCTTGTGCCCTTGCTTGCTATAACGAAGCAACATGGATTTATTATCAGAGGTGCATGTCTCCTGGACATTTTAAAGCTTTACTCAGTATAAATTTGTGAACATGGGTTGAATTAAAAGGCTGTTCTGCCTCATGCTTTTAAACTAATTGTTCTGGAGGACTGCTATAAATCCTGATTAGCTTGTGACATTTATAGTTCACCAGACAGGAGATCAGTAAGTGTTTCATCAGACAATGACCATACCACAACTTGGATAACTTGCTCAGGCTCCATCCCGCCCACAGGAAAACCATTCACCTCTACAATCCTGTCTCCTGGATGAAGCAGACCTACACACACAAATACAAAAAAATAGCCTGTAAACTTCACATTTCATTTATTATTATGGACTTTTAAGTGCTTCTTTCAGTGTAAAGCTGAGTTCATTTTGCTTTAACACAATAATCACCCAGATTTTTAAAGTGTAGCACTTTCTTGGCTGTTTGGCAATCAAATAAAGTAATTCCAACTCCTGATTAGCAGTAAATATGTACAAAATACATGCAGTGTATATATATATGTATGATAAATATAGAAAAATAAACATTCTTGGAAGAAAACACTACCACTTCTATCAGCCAGCCCTCCGTGAATCACCCGAGCAATAAAGATCTCCCCGGTGATCTCATTTCTTTTTATTGTCGCTCCCTAGAAGAAAAAGGAGAAAACACAGAATAAATAAACCTGCTATAATGTGGAGTAGAGGCACGTAAATGTCAAACTGAATCAAAGAAATGAAAACAAACAAAGTAAATATTGCCTGTGGGAAGCCACAAAACACATCGGGGTGAAATGGAAGGTTTAATTGATGATAGTTTAGGCCCAAACTAAGTAGCAATGGCACAAGCAGAGCCTCAAATTCATACTGATGAAGGTACTGAAATGAATGCTCCAGACGTCAACCGCTGTTGGTGAGACGAAATGTGGAAAAAATGAAAGAATGAAACGGTCCTCTGAAATGAGCATGAACAAAAGAGGAAAATGACAATAAATGCAACAAAATAAATGTCAGCTACCACTGTGCATGTTTGCAGGTCAGCCATTCACTGAAGAGGGCATGAAAGAACTCTAGAAGTCCACACTTTCCACAAGCCTCCTTGTTTCTCAAGTCATCTTCCGCTTCTTCTTCTTCCGATTGTTTGAGCGCCTTCCTTTCACAGTGTTGGATGCCTCCTTGGGCTCATCTAACAAGCCATTAGTCAGAGGATGCTTGGACGCTTGGAGTGTGTGGACATGCTCCTTTTGTGGCCAAGGGGCATTTTTGGTTTTGAGGCTAGTCTGGGGTGACCCACGATAAGATACAGATAGACAGCTGGTCCCCTGGGAGGTGGAGGGAGCGTCCAGGAAGCTGCTGAGGGAGCTGGAGGAAGAAGGTGAAGGGAAGGAACATCTGGACTGGTGTGTCAAAGATGGACATTCACGAGTCTTTGGAGTTTGGATTTTCTTAGATATGCCGTCTCGCTCAGACACTGCAGGTTTTGGGGTGTTGCTATTGCCCCTTGTGGTGGCGAGGACCGTCTGCAGCCGTTCCACCACCTCAGTCAGGAGGACCAAAGCCTGAGAGTTGTCCTGCACTGTCTCCGTCATGCGTTCACTTGCCGCTGCCATCTTCTCCCCGAGGAGCTTGATGTCCTTGGTGCTGTTCTTCATGGAGCTGGCGGCTAGCAGCACTGTCGTCCTCAGCTCGTCCAGACTCTCCTGCTTGGCAAGCTCCACTGGCGGGATTTCCACCACATGATGTGGACGCATGGGGCTGGGGGGAGCCGTTCGGATGCAAGGACTTTGGTTTCTGAGCCTTGGAGGCAGGCCTGGCTGCAGGTAGTCATCTGCATTGGAGTAACAGGGTACAGTGAGGCAGTGGGGAGACATGGTCCAAGGCTGTGACGTGGGACGTGGGGACAGGGTGTTGCTGGACTCTCCGGCCTCATCCTCATTTTCACTGTTTATCTCTTCCATGATGTTATCTCCAATGATAAAACAGACATTATTAATCCACAAAAAATCACTTTACTGCTTTGGAAAATGCTTGTAGAATTTTAAAAGTGCTTAAAACTATAATTATGGGAGAATCAAGATCCAGATCTTTCCTTACCAATCAGAACAGAGCTGCAGACTGAAGGCGCAGAACAGTTCAGACTTTGCTTCCAGAGCAAGTTGGTGTAACAAACTCTACACTCACTCAGCGGCTTGCTACAGCACACCTGACAGTTACTGATTGGTTTACAATGAGGTGGAGGGCACGGCCGAGCCGCTGATTGATGACATAACGGCTCATTTAGAGGGTAGCTGCCTCTACGGACACTACACCACAATGAATCCTTGACATCCACGCTTCCAGCAGCAGGGCTCTGGATTACAAATGCACCACCTTGGTGAAGCCTCTGCGGGGGCACACATCTTTGGGTGTCCCAGTGACTGGAGCTTTTTGCACAGGGAGGTGAAGCACTAGGCGGCAGCAGCCTGTCTCTCTGGTTGGTGCAAAGCTGTGAGACAACAGAGTCACTCAAAGGTAGAAGGAGGTGTGAAACAAGGCAATGGAGATCAAGAACTTCCACTGGAAAAGCTAAAGTTTAAAAGATGGAATATCTTCTATAAAAACCAGGACTGAAGCTTCATTGACAAGAATCATTCTCATTATTAAAATCCTCTATTAAAGAAACTGTACACATTTATAGAATGTTGCAGATTAGTGTCTGATATTTCCAGACTATTTTGTTTTTTCCTTTAAAGCCTTCCCTTCTAGTAGTTTCTGCTGACAGGAAATCATCTGTAGCATCAACAGACAATTACACAAATGAGAGATTATAAAAATCAAACATATGGTCTCTGTTGAATTTGTTTGATTTATGTTTAGCAAAAAATCATACATATTAAAATCTTCATGTGCATCTGCTGACACAGTACTGGAATAACAACTGCACTGTGGTTGAGCTTATAGACTCATGTCTATGTGATTCACAGACAAAAAATAATAGTTTGTTAATAGTAATAGTTTATTCCACACAAATTAAAACAACCATAACTTCAGTCAACTTAATCAGTGCATCTTTCCAGAGACAGGGTCACAGTCACACATGACAATCCTGAGAACTACAGTCTTATGCAAAAGTTTAGGCACCCCTTGATAAATAACAGATTTTGGTGATTTTTTTATTTGAACAGATGTTAACACAGTTTCTCTTGGAAATGGAAAAAATGCACAATATTTTCAGCAAACAGTGATGCATAGTTACTTCTTATGCCATAAATTGAACAAAAATAAAAAATAAAAACATTATTATGGCATGGTGCAAAAGTTTGGGCACCCTAAGAGTTCCAGAGTCTCAAAGTCTCTCACAAGGTTTCAGACCTTAATCAGCTCGTTAGATCTGATGCACAGCAACAGCTGTCATTGGTAAATGCCAATTTCAAAGCTGTACAAATACCTTGACTCTTCAAACCTTGTGCACACACTTGTGGACACCCAGCAACCATGGGTTCCTCTAAGCAGCTGTGTAAGACCCTGAAAATGAAAGTTATTGATGCCCACAATGCAGGAGAAGGCTACAAGAAGATAGCAAAGCGTTGTCAGCTTGCAGTTTCCACAGTAAGAAATGTAATTAAGAGATGGCAGATCAGGGGAACTGTGGAGGTCAAGATGAGATCTGGAAGACCAAGAAAACTCTCGGACAGAACTGCTCGTATGCTGGTCAGAAAGACAAATCAAAACAAAATGTCCCAGTTTCTTTAGTATGTCTACTTCCCAAGGACACTCAGCTAAAAGATTCAGTTTCTTTGTGCCATGACTTCAGAGTTTGAAGCCATTTTATGCTCAGACAGATTTGTTTAATGGGCATCCCTAATCCCAACAAAGCTGTTTTAGTGAAGAGGGATTAAAAAAGAAAATTCATACATAACAATGTGGTGATCGCATCAAAAGTGACTTCTTTTTCAGGTCAGTGCCTAAATACTGAGTCAGTCAACTAAAGCAGAGCTTCTAAACTATATCACAGCATAGCAATGCTTAACTCTTAAGTGAGTAATAAGGCATTAGCTGTGGATCTCACCAGAGGTTGTTTGTTTTTAACCAGGCAGATGATCCGAGTGGCCTCCTCATCACCAGGCAGGTCCTCGGGCATTGGCGGCAGCACTGGCTCATAGTCCTTCTGGGCCACCATATCATGAGCTGAGAGAAAAGCCTAGAAGACACCGTGATCAGGCAGATTTTTTAAATTTCACACTGCTGTCTGGTGATCAGAATAAAAAGACACAGTACTTCAGTCAAAATGAGGGAAATCAGGTCAGAGAATAAGAACCGTGAAGTCTCACCTGTAGGTGGGGCTGCTGCAGCAGACAGTAGAGCTCTTTGGCCTCTTCAGAGCAGCCTGGTGATGATCTAATGCCAATCAACAACTGTGCAGACAAAAAAAAAACACATGTAATAAAAGAACATTTAATAAAAAACTTCTACTTCTGCAAGCAACAAATTATTAATAAAACAAGGTAGACTCTAACCTGAAGTGAAAGTCCTGAAGCATAGTCAAGAGCCGGTACTGGAGAATTTCTTAGGTACCACTGAAGGCACTCATAAATCTGAAAACAATGTCATCACATACTTTAACCTGTAATGATAAAATCATTTTCTGTATTATATATCATTAGGTTTTGATGTTATTTTGTGATTAAGTATGCTAATTAGTCTTTTCCAAAGTCCAAAGTTTCCACAGACTACTACCTCTTTTATATTTATGTAAATGATTTAAATGATTTTCTGCATTTACAAATATTTAGGATGTGGTACTCTAAGTGTCTAGGTGCATGGTGCAGAAGAAGAGTGTGTCTTGCAAATGCAAAGTGCCAAATGCCACCTGAAAATTAAAATCTAGGTGCTGTTCCTATGGTTCCTTTTCTATGTTCAGCCAGTTATCAACAGCAGAAAAAGTAACTAATCTCTGGTAGAGTTTTGTTGCAGAGTCCATGTCAAAATGATTAGTGAAATAGAGGACAGTGTTTGCACACCTTGAGCAGTGACTGTAGCCAGGAGGCGTTCAGCAGACTATGGAGAATCTCTGCCCCGTCAATGTCCTTTTTTACAGACCTCCTCACCTCCTCAGTCACATCTTCCAGGATCTGACGCAGGCCTACAACTCACAAGCACACACCGATGGATTATTAAGTGGTACATTAACAATAATAAATAGTAACAACAAGCTAATGTCTCCCACTGACCGTGCTCATCGAGGTCATAGTGGGGGTTCAACACCCGAGCTTCCGTCGCTTGCCTCATATTCATGGAACAGCCAACCTCTGACTCCAACCTCCTGCTGTTTACAAGGACTAGAATAAAAACCTAGAAAGATAAAGTAACAACTATTTAAGAGGAGAAAGGTGCAGTTTATTAAACATGTTGGCACCTTCCTTGTTCCTTTGGCCTCTCAGCACTTGACAGAGGCCTGTAGCTCCAATAAACCCCATAAATTGTTAGTGCGATTGGGGTTATGCAATAATAGGTGCACATCACAGCAGCTCCTAAGAGCAATTGTGTTAAAAATACAGAGATGTTTACAACATAATCTTTGGCTGGTGAACCATCAGAGAACAGCAATCACTTATATTAACAAAAACGTGAAATATGTTCAGAAAATATCTCAGATAATAATCTATTTGTACCCAGAGCAGATCAAATTGACATTAAAGAGGACACAGTAATGGACCAGTTGTTTAATCATCTAAGTTTAATCACATTTACTGCATTTATATTCCTGATCAGGACTATGAATAATAACAAAGGTGTGAGCTGTGCAAAATGACAGGTGTGATGCAGTCAAGCAAAAATAACATGCATGCAAGAAATAAAACAGGAGGAGCCTCAAGAGGTAAACAGCCATCTGGCAAATTTACGTAGTTAAAGAAGAGGAAGAGGACGGTCTCTGTGCCCTTCCTTTTCGCCTTAAAAATGCAACTAGTGTATCTTACCTCTGTGTCCGAGTTCTTAGTGATGCCAACTTTATCCTCCAGCTCCTGCAGGTTTTATTTGTATATATGATGGGAAAACACTCCCCAGAGATTAAATGGAGCACTACGATTGCATCAAGCTATGGGGGACGAGAGAGAGAGGGCTGTAATCTCTCACAATCCCCACTTAATCCCGGGCAAGTCCGCCCGCTTCTGGCCACTGGAAGCCAGTTCCTCCCTCACCGGCTGGCTGGTTACCACGGAGCTTCCAAATCTTCTTCTCTCTTTCAGCGGCACACAGGAGGATTTCTGGAGAGAGAAAGCAATGAATTGATGAAGAGGGATGTAGGTGCTACTTCAAAAAAGACAAGGAAAAGGCTTCACCACACTGTGCTCACAGTTTAGACAAGTGTTTTATGATTTCAGTTCTCAGGGGGAAAATGTATTTTGACTGTAGTGTAATAGGCAAAAAGTCAGCAGCAGTTGCAAAGGCCAAAAGTTCTTAAGTAATTAAAAGATCTGCTAATCTGCCACAACAGCTGGAGTTAATAGAGAGTTGACATGATGCTCAGAGCATTATGTCTTTACTCAAACCACAAATCTGTCAAGAATTGGGGTAATCTCCTGATCAGTAATCTAATTCCCATGGAGATTCAACATAATCTCCCCTCCCTCTATCAGACAACAAAGTCCTAAAATGCCTTATTGTCCCCAAAACACTGAGATGATATCTCCTCACTCAACAGAAACACACAGGGTCCGTGCTTGTTGGTTAATTCTCACCCTCCCTCAAAAAAAGCAGTGCCTGGAGGATTTATTAGTGCCTCAGCTGTGATAACACCTGCCACCTCTGACAAGTGAACAAACTCTCTTGACCTGTAAAACAAGAACACTGACATTTAAAAATAAAAATCCACTCATATAGCAGCTCCTCTTAAAGTCTCTGTAGAACTGGTTTCAAATATGTCAATAAACTGAATTATTCATGAATTAAAATGCAACAATAATAGTTAGTTTGTAAAAAAAAACGGAAGTTGATTAGTAAGTAACGTCCATCAAATGAGTTTATTGTCCTTTTATTATATTTAGTGGTACAATACATTGGACATCCTGTAAAAGACACAGGTGGGCATCATGTCAGCCATCTGAAACACATACGTCAGCTACAGTAGTAAACACCAAATTCCATTGACAAAACTGTTTTGTTAAACACACAATGCAACAGTATGAGGCAGTCTGGGGCATTTTCATAGTAAACAGGCATGGAGGTCAGTAAATAAGCTGGGTTAAAACATAAACCAACATGAGCTTATGAACAGTATCTTCAGTTTGTATCAACCACATTACCATTCAGTTTGGATTTAAAACACCATTTCATGAAAGGGAGTCAGTTAGTTTGCAACTAGTACATTGAATGTCCCATGTTGCATTTGTAGTTTGGTTTACAAGTCAGTTATACTGAATTTACTGAAAATATCAGTTTGTCCTTCTTTTCAAGTGGCAGCAGCAGCCTGTGTTGAGCATCTACACAATATACTGAAGAGAGCAGATAAAAACATAAAACAAAAGAACTTAAAAGTCTCTGGTGGTCAAATTCATGTTAAACCTGGGGAATATTTTAATTTCTGCCTACAGTGTGTCTATAGTTTTTGGGAGTTAACTTGTGAGTCACAATCACAGTATTGTTTCATTTGTTTAAGTGTCAGGCGCCTACAGTCTAATCAGGGAAGGGGTTATTAAAATCACTTTAAAGTCATAGAAGTATGAGATATGCAAATGAGATGTTTAATACATCTGTAGGGATATTTGTGCAAATCACTACATTTTATAACAGCTTAAAGAACTGCTCCGGGGACAATCCTTTACATTTTTGTTGAAATAATTTGTAAAAGCTTTACTATAGAATGCAGCCTTTAACTAATAATCATATTGAACCGTTATGAGCAAAGGTTTAGTTAACAACAGCTTTAAATTTTAGATCTGAATTCGAACCTTTTGATACCTTTTTTTATTGCTAGGATTTCAAAAATCCTGCAGCTTCTCCTGATGTATGATCGTCAAAGAGTCCTGATCCATTGACTTTTCTACTGTTCCACCATCTGATAAAACAAAACCCACGATAAAAAAAAAAAACAAAAAAATTTAATCCCTCTTAAGCCCCTTTATAAATTGGCATGTGTGATGCAAGTCGCAACCAAGCAGTCATGTCTAACAGTGCTGTAAATGGTTTAAAAAAAGAACAGTTAGTTTTAACAGCTGGTCCAAAGAATTCACTTTGAACATCACATCTGTAATAACCTGCCTCCAGATGAGCTTAATCAGGAAGCTGCAGCACTGTAAAAAAGATTTCTATTGATGATTGCCATTCACATACATACCATAATATAAGTATGTAAGGAAGGAAACCTGTCGCTAGTGTGTAAAGATCATGCATCTCCAAAGCTGTTCCAGAGTGAAGTAGCCCATTATCCAGTTTTTTGACAATGCAGTTTTTAAATGTTTAAATTATCTCCAGAAATAGGAGAGAATTTTAAATCAAATTAAAGAACACAGTTCTTCTGATTATGTGAAAACTTCAAAATGACCAACTTTGGAGACACGTGACTTACTGAACAAGTACAATGTGCAATGAGAATGCAGAACATGATGTTTCAGTGCTTCTTTGAATTTCTGTCACTATCCAAACTGTTTGCTGTTCAGTATTTTCTTTTTACACTGGAAACACTAAAGGTTAAATGGGAAGGTTTAAACCAAACTTCATG
>NW_018127928.1:1122974-1127545 GCF_001952655.1 Monopterus albus
CCTGCTGAAAAGTTGGAGGAGGAGAGGGCATGCAGGTTACAGAATTCAGACTGTGAGCAAAGAAACCAGAGAACAAGCCAGATCCATTGGCATAATTATCTTGTTCTCTCCCAGGTAACCGACAAAAACACAGATGAGGATGCAATATTCATTTAGTTTTGCCAAAAATGCTTGCACTAGGATTTCCAAAACAAATCAGTCAGTCTTTGTGTTGTGGACCAATTTCATCATTTTACACTGGATGGTGTGGCTCATCTCTGGCAGTAGAATATCAACAAGTCACATGTACCTTCATGATCAGTGGATAAGAGGCTGGTAGAGGTCACTGAAAGAGCAAAGACCTGTGCAGTGTTTGTGCCTGTCAGAGAGGGGGAGGTGGTTGCTGTAACGGCAGCAGATGAAGCTGTTGGCAACCTGTTCTTATGATCCTCCGTTTCCCATTGGCCACTGCATACATCTGTATGCCCCGAAGCCACTAATCCTGGCCCTGTGATTGGCTCGAAGGGAAGGCGGGGCAGAAACATACAGATTGCTAAGGTAGCACACCACACACGTCTTAAGTGATCTTCTCATGCTGGATCTGGTAGTAACAGGCCTGCAAGTGGAAAAAGCACAGAAATAAGACAGATGAAGGACAGCGTAGTCAAAAACATTCATTTTTCCATATTTAGGACCCATCTAATGACATAACAATCACTTTCTGGGAAAGTATAGCTTTAAAAGCCTGTGTGTGCTACCTTGAGTGTGGTGAACATGATTCCATGCTCTCCGTGTTGTACACAGGGGTCCATCAGGTCTTCGATCAGGCTGACCTCTGACCCCAGGTTCCTGATTCTGAAGAAGAAATCAAATGTCCAACAAGTGTCATATGATTGTGCACCTGATATTTCTGAAAAATACTGAAACTGATTATCAATACTTAATTAAAGCTGCAACAATTGGCAATTATAAAATTTCTCATAGATTAGACAATGACAGAGAAATAAAAATCAGCAATAAAAAAAAAGACTGTTAGTTTGCATCATTGACATAATATACAGTCTCACTACTGCTAAAGACCTGCCGTGATCATGACTCTTCAATTATAATGCAGTGCCATTTTTCACCAGCAATGACTAACAAGATTTATTTAAGACTTTAGATTTCCAATCATGTAATTACATTTTTTAAAATTAAATCCAATTGAAAGTCTCTGTTCAATGTTAAAGCTGAGGTAACATGGGACGGTTCATTTTCCACACTGCTAATTTAATTATTTGAAATTAGGTGGTTACAGCAGGTGTTTCTTACAACTTCACACCCACTTTGTGGTGCTACCCTGTGCTCCAGCTGCTGTGATGTATAGCAGACAAAAATAACAGAATTTAGCTTTTTTTTTCTTCTTCTGAGTTAGTTTTTTGTTTCCATCAACACATCTCATCTTCCATAAAATAATATGCTCCCTGTCTCATATGTGTAAATATTTTGTTTGTTTTGGTTTGGGTCTGACCGAGCTCGCAGCACCACGTAGAGGAAGACAGGAAAGAGGTCATCCATAGACCACAAGAAATCTAGCTTCAGCAGCGACTGAACTTCCTGTGTGATCTCCTCAAAGGTGAGCTGGATCACCTGCAGCTTGTCTGATGGGGTGAATGTTGTGCTGCAAACAAACAAGAAACAAAAAAAAAGCTAATTTAGGGTAAGAATGTACAACTTATTCTTTTATTCAGCTATAATGTGATTTCTTTGCCTTAGTTGTACAATTTCCCTGTATGTAGTAAGGAGGGGGGATACAACTATTTCACTGCATTTTACTGAAGGTAAATTTTACTGGCTGTCAGTTAAAAAACAGACAAAGGCACTTTCAGACTAGTTTATGTTTTTAATTAAATTTAGAGTTGCTGCATAGAGCTGTACCTGATCTGCTGTAGTGTTTCCACTGCAGAGGCGAAGCAGGCATCCTTGGTGCTGGAGAGGACCTGGTGGAGACGCATAGGCCATAAGAAACACTGTTTACATCTTTTACTGTCATGATATGCTGTCACATATAATATGATGATTAATTAAAAATATCTAATAAGACATTGTTCGATTACTACTGCTCTCATGTTAGTTTCATTTGCTCAGTGACCGTAAAGAGCGAAGTAAGCACACTTGTTTGTAAAACCCAAGCGCTAAACATATGATAAAGCTTACATACCTGCTGCTTCTCCCCTAGCATAGGCAATGAGACGGAAATAGAAATGGGCCAAAATTTTCTGAGGGGAATAAAAACAAACAAACAAAGAAAGTCACTAACTTGCATAAAAACTGAGAAATGAGGCTAGCCACTCTTTCACTGAGGCCTGTGTTCAGTTATGCTGCATGACATACTGCTGGACGCCCAGGAAGGCAAGCAGGGCAAGGTCAGGCTGCTTGTTGAGGCGGAGGACACACTCCCAGTAGAGGTCATCCTCTCTCTCCTTGTCCAGAGCATAGAGGGTGAAGAGTGGTGGGTAGAGACGAGGCAGCAGGACAGGAAGCAGCAGAGCGGAGCTGCTCACCACACGGCTGAGGGGAAGAGACACACAGGGGAGGTTAATGTTGTCTGGTGGACCCAAAGTGGCCACCAAAGCTACAGGGGGATCTAGAGTTTGTACCAAGGTTTTGGTGACTCCAGGGGGGCATCAGTGGAGCCTGGCTCCATCTTGTCCTGGAGGCTGCTGGTCGGCTCTGGGATTAGACCACCCTCTTCTGGCAGCTCTGGGAACAAAAACCTACAGAGCATTGAAGAACACACACGAGGAAAGATATTCATGAACAACAGAAAACATAAGCTTATATGGCGATAGCT
Organism: Monopterus albus; assembly: GCF_001952655.1. Taxonomy (NCBI): domain Eukaryota; kingdom Metazoa; phylum Chordata; class Actinopteri; order Synbranchiformes; family Synbranchidae; genus Monopterus; species Monopterus albus. The sequence goes on from NW_018127928.1 coordinate 1,125,787, forward strand.
GCCTTCAACGTACACATATATTCTGCATCTACCTCTTCAGCTATATTAAATTTGTACATTCACTGAAGTTATGCTTTGGGCGTAAGGTTACTATGCTGTATGTGAACTACCTGATGATCTGGAAGATACAATTGAGGTAAGACTTGATCTCGTTGACAGCCTGATGCAGGAGCCGACGGTTGGCTCCAACACCCACATAGGTCATTCTGTAGACTGCCACCAGGGTCTCCACCAGTCGGCCCAGTGGGTGGAGGGGAGTGTCACATGCCTGGAGGAGTGAGAGTAAATCTATGAGAAAAATCTTTTGATTTTCTAAAAAACCACTCCTTTAATACAATCAAACTTGAAAAAACTCTTATTTTTAAGGTCATAATTGCAGAACAGTGCATGTGTGCATATGTGTATGAGTGGTTGGACTGTGGTATTTTTATTTAAAGAGGATGGCTTTTTAGTGAGAAACTGGTAGCACCCAGGAGGCTATAAAAGAACACCCTGAGCACACTGAGGGGATAAATTGCACTGCTCCTTTAATGAATTGTCTATGGTTTGCTTTTGTGTATTGTTGTACTGCTTTTGCACCTCGGAGCAATGAATGTCCTTCATTGCTAATTTGATTATATGGGGAAAAACATCAATAACATTTCCTTTAATAACAGGCAGCCTAAAATTAGAGACTCAGTCATTAAGAATAAACTAAATAGCCAGGAAAAACAGCCCAGCCTCCACAGACCAGGTCTGTCCAATGTGAACATGAAACTTAAAGCGCAGCCAACTTATTTGGTCAAAGTACAAGGAAATATGTTTAACAGCTAAATATAAATCATGAAACTATACTGTCAGCCTCCCAAAGATGATTCAAGTGAATGAATGACTGAGTGGTGGGTGAGCTCACCTTGATGAGGTAGAGGTGAATGCTCTGATATCTCTCCATGGTGACTGGTCCTGTGTGCTGCGGGATGACCTCCAAACTCTCCAGGGTTCTGCTGTGACTTCGGGACAACAACTCCGGGCTGAGACATAAACAAGGCACGCATTGGAAATGCAAACTCTTAGTAGCAATGAGGTAAAACACTCACAGTATAACTCCCTTTTAAATGAACTATAATTCATCAATTACTGCAGTTTATTAACTTTTACTTTCTGACAAGAAAGAATCCAAAAACAAAAAATTTAAAAAATGTCCAACTGTGTGTACCTGTCCTGGATGTGTTGTCGGCTGGTGGTGAGGGCCATAGTGATGTTCTCCCAAGCCTTCCAGCTCTCTCCTTGGCCTGGAGCCTCACAGCCCAGCTGTCTCCAACACTCGTCGAACACTGCCTGCCACTTATCCTCCGCACACACACACAGACGCCCCAGCTTCCTGCCACATCACACACATATATAGTATGTATTTATAACATGATCAATAAAGTAGCCCTGATAATTTCAGACACTGTGAGCTTACACAGCATGAGCCTTTTCTTTGTCAGTGTCGAACAGGTGTGGTTTGAAGTAGGAGCCCGTCACCTTGAGGCCAGAGCCCCACTCGCCATTAAAAGAGCCCTCCAGGTAGTCACCATTCGGCATGGTCAGTACGCCCTGAGAAGAGTCAATCAGCACAATAAACTACACTGAAGTAGATTATAAATACTGCAGTATTTTTGAATATATTTCCATTGTGCTACTGCCTCATTCAGATATACACAGATCAGCCATAACATTTTGACCACTGGCAGGGGGAGTGTATAACACTGACTATCTGTTACAGTGGCCCCTGTCA
>NW_018127928.1:1128286-1132763 GCF_001952655.1 Monopterus albus
GGCACATGCTGCTCCCATGCAGCATACGTTCTGTTATATTCTTGTATATTTTTTTTCTATTATATTGCTGCATCTCCGCTGCTTAAAGTGCCTTATATTTTGTGTTACTTATTTATCTACTTTATATTTCATTTGTATTTTGTGGCATTCATGTGGACGGCAAAGTAAGAATTTCATTGTACAGGGAAACATGTTTCCTAACTGTGCATATGACAAATAAACACTTTGACCTTGAACTTTTGGTCTAAAACATTCTCTCTAACTCGTCCTCACGACCACAGCTTTCACTCCTTCTACATAACTTTTTCACATCTGTGCTCTTCCTGACAGCAGAACTGTGGAAGCAAATGGATTCACAGAAGATGCAGAGTGACACGTGGGGCAACCAACTACCACACCGACTCCTATGTAAACAGTGTTGAATCAGCAGGTGGTCATAATGTTATGGCTGATCGGTGTGTACTGTGTGTGTGTGCAGTGGATACGAAAAGGATTCAGACCCGTTGAATGTGTCTTTTGTCAATCAGGAACCATTTTGGAACAAACTTTTCCTAATATGTTCTACTAAAAGTAAAACCTCAAGAGTTATTCTCTTGTGTTTCTCATGTTGAAACAACACCAAAAATGGTTTTGAATTATGCTACAAAAGCATGTAATAGATTCAAACAACCTGAGGACTAATTAAATTGTTTAACTTGTCTCATATTTAGGGATATTTTATTTTCTGAAATGTGCCTGGCTGATTAAGAAAGGGGACTTAAAGCTGGCTTTAATCTGGGACACAACAGCAAGAGAACATTAATCACTGCCGGAAAACATATTAAGAATAAAAATGACTTAAATAAGGACATTTTTGCATTATGGCTGATACAATTATTCACTTTGATGCCCAGAGTTAGAAGAGATGATTGATTACACTCCCATATCTGTCCATTAAAGCTGCTCTAACCAATATTTTTACATTAGTAAATGACTGGGGTCAAATGACTGTGTAATATAAAATGAATCACTTGTAGTGATTAACACTACACTTGCTGAACCTAATTAAAATTAAGACCACTCCTCTTATAGTAGAAAGTAACAGAAAAATCAAACGTGGACTATTAAATATCAGATTTCTCTCATCTAAATCTCTGTTAGTGAATGATTTGACTTATTGTGTCTGACTGAAACCTGGTTACAGCAGGAAGAATATGTCAGTCTAAATGAATCCACCCCACACTCATAGTAACTGTCACATCCCTTGAAACACAGGCCGAGGTGGAGGTGTGGCGGCGATCTTCAACTCAAGCCTATTACTCAACCATAGACCTAAACATAGTTATAAGTCATTTGAAAGTCTCACTCTGAGTCTCTCACACCCAAACTGGAAAAATCAAAAGCCAGTTCTATTTGTTATTGTATACATCCACTTGCTCCTTATTCAGGGTTTTTTTTAAGTGAATTCTCATACTTTCTGCCTGATTTAGTGCTTAGTACAGATAAAATAATCATAGTAGGCGACTTTAATATTCATGTAGATGCTGACAGTGACAGCCTCAAGAATGCATTCTGTTCATTGTTGGACTCAGTTGACATTTCTCAAACTGTAAATAAACCCACTCACTGTTTTAATCATGCTCTTGATCTTGTTCTGACATATGGCATCGAAACTGAACACTTAATAGTAGTGATGCACCAAAATGAAAATTCTGGGCTGAAACCGAAAATTTAGGATGCACTTGGCCGAAAACCGAAACCAAAATTTTTAAAACACACTTACTCTTTTATTGTGTATGTATATATATATGTGTATATATATATATATGTGTATATATATATATGTGTTTATATTATTATATATGTGTGTGTGTATATATATATATATATGTGTATATGTGTATATGTGTATATATATATGTGTATATGTGTATATATATATGTGTATATGTGTATATATGTGTGTATATGTGTATATATGTGTGTGTATATATATATGTGTGTGTATATATATATGTGTGTGTGTATATATGTGTGTATATATATATGTGTATGTGTATATATGTGTGTATATATATATATATATATATATATATATATATATTTATGGCGTTGAGAACTCTTCCAACCGTGGCAGACACGTCCTGCTAGATTTAACATTTAAGCACCTTCCCACTGAGGGTCCAGTCATCAGAGAATTCCCCCTCATATGCTGTGTCATCCTCTGACAGGAGAATCCCAGTTCCCTAAAAGAGAGAGAAGACCTCCCATCAACCCCTTCTTTTCTCCTACATTCATTCTCACTATCTTAAATGACACTACACTGCTTGGACAGCTGGAAAGCAAAGCTTTTATAATGATGTATAGACTTAGAAAAAGTCAACAAAGAATAAAACAGTTCCTGTGTGTACAGTAGCTAGATTTATAGTGATTTTGAAGAGAAAATCTGCTCAGAAATGCTTAAACTCCAGCTGATGTTCAAATTGGGCCTGGAGGGCATCCTATTTCTTGTTTTCTGTGAGCTTGTGAACATTACACTCACACAGTTTTGTTTCCTGGTGAACCATTTTCCCTGTACATAACCTCCTTGGCCATAATGTTTGCCATAATAAACATACTCTGGTGAATAACAACCATGATTTTCATATCCTAGTCTTTTCTAAAACATATAACAAAAGTCTGCACTGAAAGAACTACATAGTCATGAACAATGTCAATCACTTGTACTTGCTTCATCTCCAATGATTCAGTCCTCAGACCAATCATCATTACAACTTTTATGGGATGAAGGTGAGAGGTGTGTGTGCAACACCTTTGTAATAAGAAGAACTAATTCAACTGGACTTGGAGTAAATCACAGTAGAGCTTTGTTTCTTGTATCTCCCTCTTAAACATCTTCCATAAAAAAAAACAACAACACTAAAATGTGACTGAATTCAAAGACAGAAGTGCTCACCATCATCTTATTGTCTTTGAAGGCCCCTTCGTAGTACAGGCCAAACTGTGTGACGACAACCCCGGTGCCTTGCCGCAAGTGATCCTGCCACATGCCCATATACTTCTCTCCTCTGGGCAGAAAACAGAGATACAGCTTTCAATTAAACAAAACAACAACTTAGAAATTGCCTGTTGACCTGGGACAAGAAAAACATCTTTGAAGACAACAAACTTTTTACATTTATTAGACATTAGGAAATTGGCTCCAGTATTTTATGGTATTATACACTGGAATTCTTTTTGCAAAGGTCATTTTCTATTAATGGAATAATATAATGTGTAGAAAAACTAGAAATTAAAAATGTTATTGTTTAGTTAGATTGTTGAAAAGGTGACTTTTCAAACATGAAGCTGATGTGTGAAAGTTCCAGTGAATTTACTGAACAAAGTACTTATATGATGGTGACAGTGGGTGTACTTTGTGATATCATCAAAGACTCCATAGCCGGTCTTCTTGTCCTGCAGCCACTGGCCAATGAAGACACTGGGCGAGGAGGTGTTGAGCTTGCCACTGCGCAGCATGCCATGGCCGTGTCGCATGCCGTCCTGGAAGGATCCTTCGTAAATTTCACCACTAGCATACCTGCAGATAAACGAAGGATGATCTTTAATCTTCTCTTTAATCCTCTTTCTTTCCATGCAATAGTGATGAGGAAAGTGGGTTTAAACTAAAAGTCTGTAAAACCAAAAACGTATCCAGCAACACACAAGACACTCCAGATAAATGCAACCTCTGACAATCATGGATTCCTCACAGAATTTGTCAGTAGTTTTAATTATTAATCTAATCAATTTAGGGATTTTTCATTTAATCTGTAAAATGTCAGAAAATAGCCACAAATGCCCATCAGAGATCCCCAGAACTCAAAGCAGCTTGCTCTGTTTGACAAGCAATCCAAGCTAATTGTTTGTGATGCTGTGCCCCTGTCATTCGTCCTCATCTTGTCTGGTATGGTCAGTTGCCCTGTATTTTAACACTATGTTGCAAACACAATAAAATGGTCAGTAAAGTTCCTAATTGACTACTTCCACACACCCTCACCTGTACATCCCCAGGCCATGCATCTTTCCATCTTTCCACTCTCCTTGATACTGATCGTTCTTGTTGAGCGCCTTATTGGGAGCCACATACTCACCAAAGCTATACAAACAAATACATACAAAGGCCGAAGAAACAGCAGCTAAAAATAACTTCTTTCAGATAATCCTGACTCGTGAAATAATTAGACACAACACTCTCTATAGAATACACATGATGACAGTGATTTTGACAGCCAGTGCTCACCCATCCTCCAGGCCATTCTTGAAATCCCCTGTGTAGATTCTCCCATCAGGCCATTTTAACACTCCCCTGAATAACAACCAGTTCCTATCACAATCTGTATCAATATTTAAAAGGTTCTGTCAAAATGCACACAAACTGTGTGTGTGTCCAACCTGCCGTTGGGTTTGCCGGCCAGCCAGTGACCTTCATACTTCGCCTCTTTTAGCCGTCCATCCT
>NW_018127928.1:1132794-1147444 GCF_001952655.1 Monopterus albus
AGGAGGCTCCAACTTTTGCCCTGACTGTGAGCAGACTGATACAGTGTCCTCCCCAGTCCTGCCCAAGGCCTGGTCCACTGCCTGGTTGATGGCACGAAGCCATTTGGTCTGGGTACAAATACACACACACACTTTTATGATGTGTGCACATTTCCACTAAATGGAAATTAACTTTAAAATGAGCATTATGTCTGTTTTGTCTGTCATTAGCATCAATCTACCTTCTCCATGGGAGAGGAGGCCAGCAAGGTGAAAATCTCTTCTGGTGTGATCACCTTCAGTCCGTAACTACAAAAACAAACAGAGTTTACAACAACTTTCTCACAATGTCAGATACAGTCATTCACAGAACATAAAATACAGTATCAGTGTCTGAGCCACCTCCCAGAAGACATTAAAATCAAAGGGAGACAACATCAAGCCAACTGTTTTCCATCTGTCTATAGACTTTGGGCTATTTACTTTCATGTTTAAATACAGAAAAGTGAGGAGCAACTGACAGTGAACAGGCAGCTGATGTAGCCTATATTGGTGGTGCAGCTGCAGGCATGGATACATTCTGAACTCTGAAGCTATGACGTTGATAATACTGTATACAGCAAAACAAGTATCAACATGTATAGTTTTCAAAATATTTAGAGGTTTTCTGCTGGACAGACGAGGCGACAGACTCACATGCTCGTGTTCTCCCCTGGGATCGGCTCCACCCACAGCGTGGCCAAAGGGAAGACGTGATGGGTGGAGAACTGGAGGACGAGGAAGAGGAGAGAGGAAGGCAAGAACAAGAAAAAGTAAAGAGCCAAAGAAGAAAAGACAGAAGGAGGAAGACAGAGGGAATACCAAAAACAGGACATAAAGAAGAAGGGAAAAGTTTAGTGTTTAAAAAGAGAAAGAAACGGACATCACTGTTATTTTAACAATACATCAGAGTACACACAAAAACATAACAGTGATGAATAAAGGAGGTGAACCACAGCCTCTCTCAATAACCAAGTTGCACTTAATAATTTCACTCCTCTCTATTTGGTTTCTAGAGTTTTTTTATATTGCCAATGTACTGGCAATTACTAATATATAAAACCAAAATGTTTTTGAAGAAACTTGAGAAGCCAGAGACAGTCACATGCAAAACAACATACTGTATGTGTTACATGTAGCTGAAAACAAAGCATGCATACTCTTTTCAGCAACAGCCCGCTTCTCATTCATAGAATTGTACAGATTCACATCACAGCAGACAATCACAGTCTCCTGCTGACAGCCACTGAGCTACTAACCCAGAGTTTCCAGCTGCTCCATGACTTAGAATGAATAAACTGATGGACATTTCTAGTTTTTCAAACAATGACAAAACGAGAGTGAGTCAAGTCAAGACGGGGGGACGAAATGTGCAGAGCAACCACAGGACTGGTGCAGGCCGGGAAGAATGGACAGTAATGCAAAAAGAAAGAGAGAGACAGAGTAAAAGAAGCCAAATGGGGAGAGAGAGGGACACTGCTTTGGAGAAGTGCAAACTGTTGGCACTTGGAAGGACAGAAGCTAAAGTGTTTACTCTACCCATTCAACTTCTATGGTCAGTCCTTGATTTACATGTGGACCAAGGGTAAGAACCAATGCTTTAACTGTGAACAAATACTCAAAGAAGATGGTGGATGAAATTTTACCAAGGTTTCTGAATATTTTGGATTCCAAATTGCTTCTTGAAATGTGGCAAAAGAGCAAAGAGAAGAGAAAAAATAGAACTAACAGGCATTAAAACCCACTGAGCCTTGGTTGACAGTCCATCCGCCCATGCAGTCTCCCTCAGGCAGAGTGAAGGTACAGCAGGGAGAGGGCTGGGATTCACTGAAAATATCTGAATTTGTTTGAGTGTGTATGTGTTTTAAATGATGTATAAACCAGGAAATCCACTGATATTTTAAAGATATAAGAACTGAGTTACATCCACAAATTGGAGAAAGTCTAATCTTTATAGGATATAGTTTTCCCCTTTTGTTACCCCTTAAGGAGCTTTAATGTTAACATGATGTTATTCTTCACTGTCTAGCAGTATCAGATATACTGTTTCCATATTCTGAATGAAATATTCAAACACAAACCTGAACCTAAAGAAAACATAAAGAATCCATATAATACTGTACTGCCACTAAGTACTGCAGCCATTAGCCAACTTTAGCTTAGCCTCGCTCATACTTGTCTCCTATTAAAGCCTAGTCATGGCTTCACCTGATTTACAGGGGTGTGTGTGTGTGTTTGTCATGTGTTTAATAAGAATCAGCTCAAGCAGTGCTAAATCCCATGACACAGGGCCCTAAGCCCTTCACGCGCACACACACACACACACACACACACAGAACAAGGGTGAGACGGGGAGAGTCGGGGACGCTGTGCTGGCCTTTACAGCTAGTTGCGTACTTACAAGATTTTTATGAGGCGCCACACCCTGACAGCATGGAGGCAAGCACACACAAATGCTTGAAACACACCAGGTTATAGCATTTGCAATAAGGACTGCTTATAAAAGTGAAAGAGCTGAAGAAATTATGGCATGTCGGTGTGTGCAGCAGACCTGCGCGTGGACCAAAGCATCGTTGAAGAGGATGAACCAGTTGACGGAGAACCTCCCAGCATTCTGCAGGGTCAGAGCTTTGTTGCTGCTCTCACAGATCAGCCGGCGCTGAGGCTTCCTCAGAGAGTCCTGAGCACACATAATGACACCACTCAGTCATATGTGACACCTTTGCATTAACGCACAGAACATGACACACAAACTCGGTGAGTTTACCGTCATTTTGCCAGGGAAGCTCTTCCAGAAATGAAAGGTGTAGTCAGCCTCCTTCATTTTTTTCTGCAGCTGACGCGTCAAAGCTTCAAACTTGGAGTAGTTGTCCTGCAGCTTCTGGTAATCACTGGAGCACTGACAACACACACAAATAATTACTATGACACACAATGTGGTTCTCTTAATAAAGTCAGATTCTGTAGACTAAATACTCCACAATATTCCTATATAAATCCATTTACTGTTAAAGTTAACACCGCTACATGGATAAGAATATAACAAGAATATGAAGAAAAATAATAAAAGGGGAATACATAAAATAATATATCCCGCTACATTAAATAGAGAATCTTAAAAACAAAGCAATTCATACAAAGTGGCCAAGATTTAACTAACATCATTCTTGTATTTTCTATTAACTAGTTAAAACACTTTAAAATCAATGTAACACTGAGAAGTAATGAGCAAAGGTCGGTTTGCCCGTTTCCCTACCACTTCAGAGCAGGTGGCCAGTTTGAGCAGCAGGCGGCTGTACTCTTGAGGGTGGCGAATCGGGAGGTAGAAGAGCACCACCAGGAGGTTGCCCATGGGGGTGCTCTCCTCACTGCACTCTGACAGTCTCTGGAGCAGCTCAGGACTCTTCCCAAAAAAATCTCTTCAAAAGAATTTTTACTAGTTATTAAAAATGTATCAATTGTTCAATATTAGCATTTTAATTTTTCAAATAATGGTCTTCTGCTGTTATTCCTTTTGTGTTTCTGGATGTTATAGCACCCTTTCGTTTCTAACATTTAGGAGTGATTTCCAGATACAAAATGATATTTTTGTGCGTGTGTGTACTCACAGCGAGGGCTTGCTCAGGGCCTGGAAACCTCCCATCACCTGGAAGTTGCCCAGAGAGCTGCAGTACCTTGGATAAAGACAGAAGTGTTGTTACTGATTCATGCCCTGAAAATAATTAGTAATGATGAGCCAAGTGTATTGTTTATAGTGAAGACATACTCATGATAAGAGTCAAGAAAGATTTTAGCGTGGTCGAGGATGAGCAGGGTTTTGACATCACGACTACGGCGCAGGTTAGATGTAAGGCTGGCGGCATGCTGCCCGGTCAGGTGACACAGACGGCTGAATTGACCTGCCAGCGTCTGCAGGAGCCCGAAGGCGACCAGACCGAGAGCCGAACTCAGAGACTCTGGAGAAAGACACAAACAAATGAAATCAGCCACAGCTAGAGTGAAAATGAGTGACGGAAAGTGCTGATTTAAGAATCTCACTCCTCAATGTGTCACTCTCACCCAGCTCCAGCAGGGGGCAGATTATCTGTGTCTTAATGTTACACAGTTTGCAGTAAAACTTCCTCTCAGCTGATGCCAGCTCGTGGAGACTGGCGATGAAGCCCATCACATTCCTGTCTGAGAGCGCCACGCACCGCCGGCCGCCCGCATACACACTGCTCACGTAACCCAGCTGGAACACACATAAAGCAACTTAAAGCCAACACATTGCACATTAATTTACATTATAGTTGATTTGTGATATTTCCTAAAAAATTCAAGTTTCTACAGTATTTTTAATTATTAATTTACACCAGTTACTCTGTCCTTACATTCATACAGAAGGGTAGTAGTACAGGCTGTGGGGTGTAGCCCCCTGCCTGATCTTCATCTTCCTCCCCATCCTGCTGCTTGACCTGGTTCTCCTCCTCCCCCTCCTTCACCTGCTGTCCGCTGTAATAAATGATGGGTTGGATGCAGTCTCCGTCTGCAAGCAGGACGGTGTGTCTCTCCCCAGCAGTAACATCCCACACTCGGATCCCCTCTGACAGCTGGATGAGGAGGTAAAAAGTTCAAAGGTCAGAAACCTCAAGACTTTGTGTGTGTGAGCATGGCTATACAGGAGCTGGTTTCCTCACCTTGGCAAGGCGGGGGACCGTGCTGGGTGATTCAATGTGTCCGAGCTGACCAGAGCTGTTACTGCCCCATGAAAACACCTGGAGGATACAATGGGGCTCATGAAAAGCATTTCATATAGTTTTCCTAAACCTTAAATTTTTGTGTGGTTTTCTCATATGAATGTTTCAAGTGAAATTAACTGGACAAATCTGTCATAAATTGCTCTTTTTATCTTGCTGAATTCCACCCATTTGTGAATAGGCTCATGAGATCTGACCATTAGCATAATTGACACTGCTTCAGATGAACTGTTTTTATGTGCAAAAATAAAAACTTAACAGGTGAAAGGATGGAGCTGTGACTGAAGTCACTGACCAACCTGAGATTGAACAGTCAGAGCAAGGGAATGATGAGCACCAGCCGCCACCTGCACCACCTCCTTATTGTTCAGACTCTTGATGCACAGTGGCTGTGATCTGCAAACAGATACATCACACTCCTGTCAGAAACAAACAGCAAGTTTGCTTGCCCACAGAAGCTTCTGTATAATTGCACTGCACTATAGAGTACAGTGGTTCCTCGGTTTTTGTGATTAATCTGTTTGAAAAAGTCCGACGAAGACTGAATGTACAAAAACTGAAGCAATATTTCCCATAAGAAATAATGTAAATCCAATTAATCCGTTCCAGACATCCAACAATATTAACAAAAAATACATTTTATAGAGAATAACTCTATTTTTACATACAGAAAACAATGAGAAATAAATAAAAATGACTAATGAAATGGATAAATGAACATTTAACATCACTTTTACCTATATTGAAGACTCTTGTTGGCGTATGGAAGACGGCAAGGAGGGGAGAGGGAGGAGGAGAGGTTATTGTTTGGAAGGGGAATCCCCCTCCATAAGGACTTCATGTATCAAGGCCCTATCCGGGGTTATCTTTGGCCCCACGGTGGTGTATTTAGCAGTCTCAAATGCATTGGATGCTTTGTGTGGGCGCTCGATTCCGGGAAATGAGTGGCCGAGTCACGCGGGCAGGCGGACGAGTTTGGAACAGACTAATGACGCTAAACCGACCAATCAACTGTACAAAAACCGAGCGGATGTACAACAAAAAGTCTTCGAAAACCGAATCGTATGAAAAGTAGGGCATACAAAAACCGAGGTTCCACTGTATCAACATTCAAACATTATCATTACTTTTTCTTGCTTTTATATAAAGTCTGGACTAATGGAAAAAGATAATAAAAAATTGGAAAACATCAATGAATTTTTACAGTTGCAGCCCAAATACAGTATAAGACAATATATTTTTTGGAAATAATTTTTTTTATAAAGTGTCGATTGTATTATTTTACATGTTATTATTATTATTTTATGAGGGCGAATATGGGAACACTCAAGATTCATAACTGATCATCAAAGTGATGAAATCTGTTATTTACAGTCATAAAATACAAATCAAATCAGTCTTTAATGTTTCAAATTTCTGTTTTTTGTTGTCAAGATGTACAATTTTTAAAAAATTTCTTTTCTTATAACAGACACCAGCAGCTGTGCCCTACCTGGCCAGGTTGTCTCCGTGGCCCAGCTGTCCATGCTCGCCTTGGCCCCAGCTCCACACCTCAGTCTGCAGGGTGGGCAGCACCTCCTGGGCCTCAGGGACTGCCCCTCCTAGTGGGGTGAGGGCGACGGCATGCATTCTGGGACGACTGGCTTTCCTCAGCAGCCGCGGAGACACTGTAGATGCACAGACACAAAGGTGTTTTCCTTTTCTTTAGTCCTTGTGCAAACATATTTAACTGAGTCACTTCATGAACAGATAACAAAGGGATCCGCAGCTCTTGGGCCTTGTATCAGCTAATACCACAAACAAAAAGCACTGAAAATGTGCATGGTAACACATTTTTTAAGTTATTTCTTAATAATTTTCGTAAAAGTAAGTTAATGAAATGTTGACATGTTTTCAGGACCCATCTGAACCAAAACAATGCAAAGTACCAATTTTAATGAATTTCAGCTGCAATTTCCAGCACAACAGGTCAATGAATGCTATCAAATGAAAGCAGAGACAGTGATGACTGTGACTTAACTGGACTGTACATACATTGTGACACGATGCCAAGCTTCTGCAGTGCTTACAAGCTGGATGATAAAGCCTGAGTGATCACACACAGACTGACACTGACCTGCATAAGCGCAAGGCGTACTTACGCAGCAGGGTACTGGAGGAGGATAAGAGGTGAACAGCGTATCTACCCTGTGAGAGGAGTCCAGGGAGTGAGAGGCGGCGTCGCAGACCCTCAGCTTCCTCCTGGCGGATGTCTCCTGTGCTGGAGCTCTTCTTTGCCTGAATGGAGTCCTCCTGGCGGACACGCTCAGTGGTCATTTCGCCCAGGGTACCAGTAAGCCCTGTCGAACCCCCTGACCTCAATACTCCTGAGGGCAGGTAAAGGCTCATCATCTTTTTGAGGGACCATGCCTCATAGGTGGAGACGACCCGCTCGCCTACTGCTGAAGCACAGGAGGCCACCAGGCTGTTGAAGGTGGAGCTGGGGGTAGAGGTGAGCCCTCCTACTGAAGGCTGGAAATGAAACAAAGCAGAGTTTAATGTAAAAATGACAGTAGCAAAGGAGCTTAGGTTCTAATAAATAGGACCTACAACAGCATTTGAAGTTTCTTTACAGCGCTACAGTAACATGTTATATGTGTCCGAGTACCAATGCAAAACCTCTTTTGTCCATTCACTAAAGGTCTTCAGTATTAAATGGTGTATAAACAAAAGCTGTTGTAAAAACCTTTTCATAAAATAAACTGGTCTTAATTTGGCTAAATATTTTATTTAACATCCCTCAGTGACAGTAATATTTTTAGTACTAATACTGGCCTTCAAACTCGCATGTTGGGATTTTGGTTATCTTATAAATTTAGCTTGAAAACTGGCAATAACCAAATAAAAGAGTGTAGAGAATATTTCTAGTCAGACTGCAGAGGAATGTTTGCCACGACTATAACAGATCTTGCAGTCATTATAGCTGTGTACAGTTCACCTCACCAGCAGACCGTGTAGTCCTCCGGTCATCTTTGCTTCCTCCTGTGTGCTGTCTGACAGTTTCCTCAGGTAGTCTCTGACGGCCTGCTCATCTGGATAAGGTGAACTCTTGACCCCAGCAACAGGACTGCCTTTAAGCTGAGCTGAGGGGTCAGAGCCTAAGGCCGGCAGCACTCCATTAGTCAAAGCTGATTCCCTTTTCTCCGTGTCTTGGATGGGGGCTGGGTCAGAGGAGCACTCAGCAGTTTTAGGAGGTTCTGGGAAATCAGAGTTGGAGGTGGAGGTATGAGAGGGGAGGACTGGCTCAGATGGGGATGTTCTGAGTCTTTGGGTGGGGGCAGGTGCCTCCAGCCTCCCCTCATCCTCAGTCAACTCTACACCCAGCGGGCAGTAGTGACCGTCAGATATGATGACATGATCCTCTTTGTCTGTCATGGTATACAGCAGCTGGTTACACTGTCTGCATTTGTCCACCAGGGGCCGATGGACATCCTGGGGGCCCAGGCAGCGCACCAGAGCCAGGCTGTGAAAAGCCCCACAGGCCACCTGCAGTACATACCTTCCTGCTAAATGTTCAACCTTTTGTGGTTTCCAGATGGGAAAGGTGGTGGAATAGAGGCCCAGCTGGCAACCGCTGCCCCATGCCCACACCTCCCGCTGGACAGACAGTGCCAGGGTGTGCTGCTCACCGCAGGCCAACTCCAGCACCGGCACAGTCTGCAGGGGGCCTGTGTCAGAGTCCACTACAGGCACTGGAGTTGGGTTGGAAACAGTGCTGAGGCCCGACAGCCCGCACTGTCCCACACCGTTGTCCCCCCACATGTGAACTCCACCATCCTCTGTCACTGCCCCACTGTGGAAACTTCCAGCTGCCACAGCAACCACCCGCTGGCCACTGAGCGCGCTCTCCAGGGTGGGTTTCATCAGCTGTGCAACTTGACTCTGCTTCCATGGCAACTCCCCAAAACTGTACACTTGTCCTCCTGAATGGGAAGTTAACAACAGCACAAAAGTCAAAGAGGAACAAGGCAGATTTTTTCACTTCTGGAAAAGCTAATCGGTAAACGAAACCAGTTTTTCACCAAATAAATCAAAGTAGGCTTCCTTTGATTCAATACAATAGAAGCCTATTCCTTACAATCATGCAGATGTAACCAGCACTGAATACAATATATTTTTACTTTATAAATGTATTAATGTACTAATCATGAATTAATTATGTTTCCTCCCCACAGAAGTGCCCCTGTAGCTTTGGGGTTAAGACACTGACAATAAATTGCAACATTCCCAGCCTGAGTGCTGCTGAGGAATACTGTTGCTCTCTCCCTGATTTCCCACCATCTCTCTACTATCTTTTTGCTTAAAAGGCAAAAAAAAGGCCAAAAACGACCAGAGTCTTGCCTTCCACCAGCAGAACTCCATGCTGTGTTCCCAGAGCAACCTGAAGCACTGGCTGGGACAAGAGCAGCCTTTCTGGTGTCAGACTGCAGGAGTATCCCTTCCAGGTGTGGAGCAGGCCTCGCTCACCACCATCGTCATCCACAGATCTGAGAGATTGTTCAATTACAAATATAGTTAGTGCAGATGGAGTGAGTGCTCGTCTGTCCGTATCAGCCCTGTTATAGACTGGCAACCTGTCCAGAGTGTACCCCGCTTTTTGTCCAATGTTGACTCAGACTGCACCCCCCACCAGAACTCCCCACTGGATGAGCAACAATGATAATAGATGGACGATGGATTTATTGTCAAGAAGGAAAAACTGGAATAGCTCTATTCAATTCAAACTATTTGCTCAGTATTATCTTTAAACTGTTTCTACATTTAAAGGCAGAAAAATAAAGAAAACAATTAGAGCTGCCAACACAAATTATATGGTAAATGGACTGTGTTGATATAGCGCAGTGTGTTGCACTGGCCAAAGCGCTTTACAGGAGATGATTCACCCATTGAATTCACCCATTCACACACTGATGATGACAGGCTGCCACACACAACGGCGCTAGTCAAGCCACCAGGAGCAATTCGGGGTTCAGTGTCTTGCTCAAGGACACTTAGGCATGTGGGGAGACCGGGAGTCAAACCACCAACTTGCTAGTCAGGAGACGACTGCCCTAGCTCTCAAATTAGGAGAATTTCCCAAAGGACAAGTTGAAGCCTCTAAACATATTCCATTTACTGACATAGAAGTGTAAAAACCAGAAAATATTCACATTTGAGAAGCTGAAAAAGTTAATTGATCATTATTTCTGTTTCACAAATGACAAACATGGCAGAATAGAGGGAGGGCCACCAGAGAAAGTACAGAAAGCCAGCAGGTCCTCAAGTGCTGGGCCTGCATTACATCTGAACAACACGTTTTGTCGGTGAAAGCAGAAGTGAGCCCACTTCTACTGTAGTTGATGTCACATGATGGTGACGTCTACCCAGAGTAGAAGGAACCGACTAATCCTCTTTAGCAGACCTCTGGAGAGACCTACCTCTTCCTCTGAGTTTCCATCAGTGGAGGTTATTTCTCCAGCAGCATGTCAGTCTGAGGGATGTTGTGCTGTGGCTCCTGAAAGCAGACCTACAATACAAATAAAACTCATCATAACGTTAGCTGAGAGCTGGGAATCAGTCCTGCTGGCTCTCATTTTATTGTCAGTGCAAATAAAGCAAATTTGACTGAGTTACAAGGAAAAGTCCAAACCCTCTGAGCTCACTGCAGAGATAATGCAACTAGATAAAATGTCAAAATGAAAGCAGTTATGGTTTCACTTTCTTGTATTTAATGATATTTACCCCACAGTTAAACTCAGTCTGGTCCTCGTTAATAACCCGACACCCTAAATTAACTCTCAGCGATTCAGAAACAGCATGTATCGTCTGCGCCGGATAGCTAACGTTGACACTGCTAGCTAGCATTAGCTAATCAATCGGGCGGACTAACTAGCCAAACTGGTAGCGCAAACCGCAAGTGTCTCTTCTTTATTTTCATGGGTAAAAGGCTCTTCTTTCTTACCAGGTCGTTCTTGTCAACACTCTTGAAGCTGCTCACTCAGACAAGCACACAACACACGTTGTTAAGTTGTTTATCAGCTAAAAGCAGCTGATTGTTGTTCATCATCTTCTAATGTTGACACAGAGCAGCGCCGCTAACGCCAAAGATCGTCAACAAACAAGAGAGCTGACTCAGCAACGAAACCAAGCGACAACATTTCAGACCTGACGAAGTGTAAGAGATGAATAGATCAAAGATTTTTATTGTCAAGTCACTATATGTGCAGGACATAGCGTTTCTCTCTCCCTAGTATTGAATGGCATACCATTTAGGAAACTAAAATAGATAATAATATAAGTAATAATAAAAGTAGAGGAAAATAGACTAAAAAGAATAAGTGATTAGGATAAAACTAAACAGTACAACCTAACAGGCTATGAGTCAAACCATGTACAATCAGTGACAGTAGTGCAAATAATAAGAAGATCGTCAGATGGTTGTGAGATTGAGATGCACATGGACAGTAGTGCAAATGAGCAACAGCAGCAGATATGACGGTAAAAACTGTCAGCAGCAGATTTACGTGTAATATAATAAGAAGGGGGAATGTACTGGGCTTGTGCAAACAGCAGAGGTAGTCTTTTTATGTTCTGTGGTGGCTTATGGTCCAGGGGCAGAGGAGGGGAGGTAATGGACAGTGTTCAGCATCCTCACAGCCTGGTGGATGAAGCTGTTTGTAAGTCTGGTGGAGTGGGTCTGAAGACTCCAGTACCTTCTCCCTGAAGGCAGGAGTCTGAAGTGGGAGTGTGAGGGGTGGGAGGTGTCATCAGCAATGCTGATGGCTCTGCGGGTGAGGCGGGTGTTGAAAATGTCTGTGAGGGAAGGCAGAGTAGCGCCGATGATAATACTGGCTGTATTCACTATGCGTTGCAGGGTCCTTCTGCAGAAGGCAGTACAGGCTACTAATAATGGTTACAAATCTTTACTATCATTACCTAAAATGTAAATACATGTATGTTGACAGTATTTTGCTGTGTTTTTGAAAAGTAATTGATCACTGAGCACATTTGCATTTCAACAAGTGCACACACAGAGCTAGGATACTGACAAGTTTCAGTAAACAACTGAAAATACCTTGCTAATCAACAACCACTAGAGATGACATAAAACATTATATTGCAAACACACCATCTTTGCACCACAGAAAGGACCTAAACACTTCTGTTTACAAACATATGCATATTTTTTGCGGTCTGTTTCAAAGAGCTTGTGAATAATAAAATAATCTTTATTTAGCTTGAGTAGATTTATTTTTATATATTTAATTTAATTTTATGATTTTTATTGTATTTATTTATTTGTAGAATTGAGCTTGCATACTCTTTTATTTTCTACAGTGTGTTACGTTCTCTCCCTTTTCTCTAGCAGGTTTCTCTGGACCATCTCCTTCGTCTGCTGGACGTCTTCATGACCGGTGATGTCCAGTTTGAGGATTTTCAGATTACTGGAGCTCCAGCTGGCCAGACTCTGGGCTTCAGCTCCTTCCAGAGGCAAACACCCAGCAAAGACCACAAACCCTTTGTGGTCCAAACATCAAGCTAGTTGGTGTCCGAAGCCACTGTCACAGTCTGTTATCAGCACAGCATAGCCATAACCATCCTGCACATGGCTGCAGTGGTGGCAGGAAATAAGCTTAGCTCGAATGAAGAGCAGGAGGGAAGACATGGGGTCAGTGTCAATGAGGAAAATGGCATTCATACTTGTCAAGTGTCTGTGGTCCACTATGTCTCAGGACTCTGTGCTAGTGCTGCCTACTGCACATTGTATACCTATTCACAACCCAGCTACAGTTCATTCTGAGGGCTGTTTGGTTTTCACTCACTTAGTGTGAATTACAAACAACGTATTCAGGTTCACATGTGACTCTGTTGTCCAAGAAACAACTGTGTGGTTTGATTTGTGGAAATTCTGGCCCTCACTGAAAAGCTTACATTTTTGTTTGGGAAACTCCAACATGACTACCTGAAGAGTGAATGATGAAGTTCATTCTCATTACTAGTTGTAAATTTATTATAGAGCATAGTCATTTGAGGACAGTTTGACTTTTTTAAGGCCTCAACAAGACCCAAAAATTATTCTGTACTGATCAGCATTTACAGACAAGTTTTCAGTCTGGTAATACTCATAAAATTAAAAGTTAAGTACTTGGTATGATTGTTAGAACAACATTAGAGCTTTTGTGGGTCACAAGCAGCATGAGATCTGGGACCTGTATTTTCATGTGCACAGTTGTGACTTGTTGCTACATATAGTCTGAATTGCCTTTGCAAATTGTACTTGTTTCTTGTCATTTATTGGCTGCTATATCTACAGTCTTATGCAAAAGTTTAGGCACCCCTTGATAAATAACAGATTTTGGTGATTTTTTATTTGAACAGATGTTAACACAGTTTCTCTTGGAAATGGAAAAAATGCACAATATTTTCTGCAAACAGTGATGCATAGTAACTTCTTATGCCATAAATTGAACAAAAATAAAAAATAAAAACATTATTATGGCATGGTGCAAAAGTTTGGGCACCCTAAGAGTTCCAGAGTCTCAAAGTCTCTCACAAGGTATCAGACCTTAATCAGCTCGTTAGATCTGATGCACAGCAACAGCTGTCATTGGTAAATGCCAATTTCAAAGCTGTACAAATACTTTGACTCTTCAACAGCACTTGTTTCCAAAACGCATCGGGCTTCTGTAGATGTCCTGTTGCATACTTCAGATGTTGGATTTTATGATGGGGACGCAGATAAGGTTTTCTTCTGCTGACTCTTCCATGAAGGCCTTGTCTGTGCAAGCATCGCTGCACAGTGGAACGGTGCACCACCACTCCTGAGTCTGCTAAATCTTCCTGCAGGTTTTTTGCAGTCAAATGGGGGTTTTGATTTGTCTTTCTGACCAGCATACGAGCAGTTCTGTCCGAGAGTTTTCTTGGTCTTCCAGATCTCATCTTGACCTCCACAGTTCCCCTGATCTGCCATCTCTTAATTACATTTCTTACTGTGGAAACTGCAAGCTGACAACGCTTTGCTATCTTCTTGTAGCCTTCTCCTGCATTGTGGGCGTCAATAACTTTCATTTTCAGGGTCTTACACAGCTGCTTAGAGGAACCCATGGTTGCTGGGTGTCCACAAGTGTGTGCACAAGGTTTGAAGAGTCAAAGTATTTGTACAGCTTTGAAATTGGCATTTACCAATGACAGCTGTTGCTGTGCATCAGATCTAACGAGCTGATTAAGGTCTGATACCTTGTGAGAGACTTTGAGACTCTGGAACTCTTAGGGTGCCCAAACTTTTGCACCATGCCATAATAATGTTTTTATTTTTTATTTTTGTTCAATTTATGGCATAAGAAGTAACTATGCATCACTGTTTGCTGAAAATATTGTGCATTTTTTCCATTTCCAAGAGAAACTGTGTTAACATCTGTTCAAATAAAAAATCACCAAAATCTGTTATTTATCAAGGGGTGCCTAAACTTTTGCATAAGACTGTATAATGAGCTTATATCAGCTGATACATCAGTTAGGCTCTAATTTGTATTGTTCATTTTTCTAGTTATTTACTAAGAAAAATGCCAAACACTTCCTGATTGCAGCTTCTTAAATGTGAAAGTTCACTGTTCTGTATCATTGTGAACTAAATAACTCTGACCCTTAGGCTGTTGGTGTAACTAACCAGTCAATGAAAATGTTACCTGGGCTCTGGGGAATTGTGGAGGGCATTTTAAAGTAGTTCTGACATGTTATAGGCTGAAATGGACAAATTAATCATCAAAACATATAAAAAAAGGTTATTCTGATATTGCTTGTTGCCATTCC
Source organism: Monopterus albus (assembly GCF_001952655.1). NCBI lineage: Eukaryota > Metazoa > Chordata > Actinopteri > Synbranchiformes > Synbranchidae > Monopterus > Monopterus albus. The sequence continues at coordinate 1,147,377 of NW_018127928.1, forward strand.
TTACAGCCATTATCACCTCCAATGTCTTCACTGGTTTCCTCTTCTCCTGTCTGCTTCACTTTAGGGTT
>NW_018127928.1:1151545-1160406 GCF_001952655.1 Monopterus albus
ATATCTAAACTTTATAAACTAATGTCAAATACAGACAGAACAATACCAATGACTAAATGGGAAAAGGATTTGTCGCTCCCCTCCAGCCTCGACTTCTGGACCCAGATCTTGAATAATATCTCCTTTATGACTATATATAAACTTACAGCTTACACAATATAAGACTATTCACAGGTCTCACATCACACAAGGTAAAATGCTTAAAATGGGTTTTACTGATACAGATACTTGTTCACAATGCATTCTGAGTTGTGCTGATGATTACTTCCATGCTACTTGGACCTGTCAACCCGCTTACTCCCTCTGGGTAGCAGTGACAGAGAAGCTCTCCATCTTGAGCTGTAGAATCAACCACCTACCAAATAAATATAAAAACGCTATCGCTCTAACTATCATTGCTCTAACTATCATCAAGAAAACAATCTTTCTAAATTGGAAATATAAAAACTCATTACACAACAGCCACTGGACCAACCTTCTCATAGAACCAATCACACTAGAGAAGATATCATCCACCCATAAGAATAATATATCAACTTTTACCGACACTTGGAATCTGTTTCTAACCACTTTTAACTTAAACCAGATACCTGGGGCTGAGGCCACGCACGTTACCACAAACTCCAGAAATATAACAAGCTGCTTTTTATTTCATTATTGTTGTTAGACCTCATTTCTCGTTGTCCATGCTACCGCTTTGAGTATTTTACACCTATCAATCAAACAGATCGATAGGTACACTCCTTTGTCCTGTAAATGTGCTATTTGTGTTCCAATAAAAAATAACCTAGCTCAAGTAAACAGTATTTACTATTATACCAATGAATCTGTTAGATCATTTCTTTGATCAATCAAATAATCATTATCATTCACAATGGACAAAAGCCTGTCACAATTTCCACGAGCCAAAGGAGACATCTTCAAATTGATTGCTTTGTCTGGCCAACAGTCAAAAAAGTTATAATTTAATAAATCAGAAGTAAAAAAAAAAAAAAATTATATAGCCCCACCTAAAAATGAAAGGCAGTTGCCAAGCTCTTGCTGGCTCAGAGGCATCACTATTTTGTTCAGCATGTTTCTACTGACTAACAACAAACAACTCATTTTATTTCAGCATCAGATATTGACAAGGTATATTATACAGCATCATTAAAAGCTTCATAGATGTTCTCTGGTGTCTGAGAATAGATCAACATAAAGTATTACTAAAACGGAAAATGTACAGCACAGCATGTTGACAGAATAAAAATACTTCATTGCTAAATCAAACATGTAAATACAGTAATGAGTGTACTTCTAAACTGACTGCAGTAGATCTGCCTTCAGCAGTGAGTCTGACAGTATGTTTATGAACTGGTGAAATATGGACACACACACACAGTGTGGTTTTACAGTGCAGTGACTCCCCTGTGTGGCACAGATACAGCATTACAGGTAAATGTGGCAGAGGAGACATGAGAGTGTAAGAAAAATAACAGGTACATGGTAACATGATCAACATGCTTGTTTCTGCCCTGAATGAAAGAAAGAGCCACAAAACACAACTTAGTGCAACTTTTCCAATAGGAATTTGGCAAACGGGAAGAAGGCCCTAACATTTCTCTTATTTTGTGTGTACAATTTGCTGTGTGACCCCTTAAATTATAAAGTGTGAAGTGGTCTTAAACATAAGCGGTGAAAACAAACTGCATAAACACAAGACATGGAGTAAAGAGGTGAAACCTACAAACTGAACATTCTTCATATGTACTTATACAAATTTTATTTGTCTAGCTGTGCTGTTGGTAAGATCAGTCAAGTTGATTTGATCAAGTATTGTCAAATATGAGTGTCCTCAATGTGTCTGCCCATTTTGAACATTTTGACATTACTCTAAATTCAGATTTTTCACCTTACACTTTGGTAGGGTGGATAGTTTGGTAGCTTTCTTTCTCGTCAGGGTAAAATAGTCCCAAGAAATGCAGCAGCTACTGTTGTTTGGGAAGTGTTTGCTAAAAGCTACAATGCTCAGGTGTTACTGTATATTTATCAGTCTCTTTGGAAACAAAAAAGCTATATGTGTGTCCCATTTTTTTAAGACCTTACATTTAACAGGCTTGAGGCTGAGTGACCAGGAGGTGGACATTGTTGGTTTTGGTCTTTCCATTTGATTTGTTGACAATATTAAGCACACAGAATCATGTAAATCTAATCCTCTAAATACTTAATGTAAGGCTTCTCTAGTAGATGTCCTCAATGCACAGACACACATTGACAATGGACAACCGTCTGTTCTTACCCTTTTTTCCTAACTAATTTTAAACATGCGGCTTCAATGATTTACCTCTGGCCTTTTGTTTGTAAAATGTAAATATAAATACTTGCGTGGCTAATATTGATCATTCAGTGCCTGATCAGGGCTGAGGCAGCACTTTTGTAACCCACAAGCCTGGTATTTCAGCTACCTGGGAAAACAGTCTGGTATTCAGTGCTTTTTTGCATAATATGACATAAGCAGCTACTACAATACTTAAAAACAGTTATTATACCAAGTTGGTAAAAATCTAGAGGCTTTTTCAGGAAGCTACTACTAGTTATTAGCACCTAAATCTAATCTAAAACCTCTGAAGCCAGGTGACATGATGATCAAATTACACAGTATCGTGATTGTACTCAGTCTAAAACAACAGTCCAATAATATCAGTCAGGATTCAACTTTGCCATATGTGCCGTCCGGTGGTCGGTAGTATTTGGGGAAGGCCTTGAGTTGCAGCGAGTTAAATGCGTATTTTCGGCATCCGACGTTCTTCACAGTGTTTTCTCGTCTGCAGCCCTCACTGAGGAGACAGGGGGGAGAAAGGGGTGGGGGAGTGTTCACAGACAGAATGAGAGCTGGTGTGAATGACATTAAGTTATGTTTCTAAAAATCAAATGATTCTTTCTGGTGGTGGTGGTCTAGTGTTGGTGACATTATAAAACCAAAAGATAACCTACAGTGTAACAGTGAAAACAATATTGAACACATCACCAATTACATTTAACACACACAGTATGAAAGGACAGATAGAAGGACACATAAACAGATGACTAAATGGATGGAGAACAGGTCCCTCACGTCTGCTGTCAACTGTCACTTAAAAGCAATCTTAAGTTGATGTATTTGAAATAAGTGCTATTGAAATATAACCAGCAAAAAACCTGATGTAGTTTAAAGTAAGAAAACATCATAGAAAGAGATTTTGCTAATGTGCATAAAATGTACAAAGCAAAGAAATGAACTCTAAAGATCACAAAATATCAGAGGGGTTTGGTAATATTCTGCAGGTGGAGGCAGAAATCATTTATTCCATCAGCACAGTGGCTTTCAGGACACACTGACTGGAGGATTTCTTAGGCTTGTGGTACATGTAGTGCAACATGTAGCATGGGACACAGTGAGGCAAAGGTTTATGGCATGAATCTGCTACTGCATAAACATGGGAAAGAAACACATAGACAGACACATTCAACTTTATAAATAAAAGAATCTCAACTCAAGAAATGACATATTATTTAAAACTAAAAATCTACACTTTTAAATAAAATGTGAGCGTTGACTCAGAACTAAAGGGAAACCTTTGTCCACAGTCACAGTTTTAGTACAACTATTAACACAATAACCTCCTTTTAACATAATGCCAGTTTGCATGTATTATTATGATCATATCAACTTCATTTTAAATTACAAAATGATAAATTCCATAATTTGCATTGTAACAGGAGGGCAGAAAAACACCTGCAAACTGTCATTATGTCTACAGTTTAATATGAGACATGATTAACAGCCATGATAAATACAAACATAATAAATATGTATATTACAACAAGATCACATCCGGCTCCGATATATAGTGACAACAGCTTGACAGTTATGGCCCAAGCATAGGAATCACACTGTATAGATTATTTATATACTGTATATACTCTGCTATGGAATAACTTAAGACAATATATGCAGCAAACCTTAGCATTTAGGCAATACAAGCATTTAAAGATACAAATATACTCTCTGATACTTCTGGATTCTGACAAACTAAAAAAAACTAAATAAAGGAAAAAGTTGGCAAAACAGAGGGTTCTCTTTAAGGTCACTGATATAATGATGTTTAATAAATATTTTAGGAAGCTCTTTGTTGTAAATACACAGGTTAATATGGGGAATTTTTGAAAAGTGCATCAGAAATTGAAAATATGACTTCACGCTTAAAAACACTTTCATCATTTGACATTAAACACTGATGCACATCCCAGCTGCTCTGTTCTAACAGATGTAAAGTTATATAGTGGGTGTATTTAAATGTGTAACCCTTTTAAATACAACTTTATACATATGTTTTTATCACAGAGGTAGTTCTAAACTTGAGAGTCAACAGACAGGAGATTCCTAAAGGAAAAACATAAGTAGTAATAGTTTAACAGTTTGGAAAATATGTTTATAGGTGTTCTTTCTGAGAGTTAGAGGAAAAAATATCATTTCTGCAAACGCGAGAGTCATGTCAAACTTCTCATCTAACTCTAGGCAACAAAGTAAATCATTCCAAAAATGTCAAACTGCTGCTGTATTAGAAGGCATGACAGAACTAGATGCATTTCTACTCAAATTATTCTACTGTACTTCTAATTTCTACTGTACTGTACTGTAGCACAACACGCCTCTTTTCAGGTTTAAAAGTTAATCTACACAGTGTTTATAACAACAACAACAAAAAGATCCATTGTACAAAATATTCATTAAACTGATCAGAGAACAGAGAAAAATATTTTCTAGACTTATTTTCAGGAGCAGTGGAGTGTAGAAAAGGGACAGAGCAGTGCATGTGGGAGCACACTGATCACTACACTGTAGTGTATGTGCGTTGGAGTGTTCAGGGGTCATCAGAGCATGATCAACTCCCCGTGGAGGCTATTTTGGTCTGATCTATTTCCTTACTGGGTCGGTCTTAATGAGACAGATTCAAAACTTAGAGGAGGCAACTGAAATGTTCATTTAGCTTCATGGCCTAAGACACTGACTTTTACTATAGAGGTTTACAGTGTGTAAAGCAACTCAAAGACTCACTGAATTCTTATGTTTCACATCAGACTTTCCCATGACCATTAAGGAAACAGCCTCCGTTATCTGTCAAATAACGTGATATTACAGGTTTTTAAAAAGATGATTTCTATATAAACACTTAGTTCTGAAAAGTGTTTCAGTATTTTAAGGAGGATTCGCCTTTGAGTTTTATACTTGGGCTGAAAATATCAGTTGGTGTTAAACAGTACTGGTGCTAAACGTAGCTGGGAAATATGAGTATGATCCTGGCTGTCAACGTTATTCTATACACGTTAACACAGCCATATCATCACACCACAACCAAACAAACAATGTGAGCTACCATCCACCATCCATCAAATAAAAAAAGTTCCTTCACTCCACATAACCTGACTCCATAAAGTTAATATCAACTAAAACAGCTGCAGCCTGTACCAGTTTGTCTTTGTTTAACTAATTAAAACAACAACAACAACAACAATGTAAACAGGTCCAGATATGGTATAAACACTACAGCACGACGCTGCATGATCAAACCCATTTCCCCTGAATATCCTAATGATACATTCCACCATTTAGAAACTGCATCCTTAAAACATGAAGATTTAACTTTGCCAACCGGCAAGACGGAGCTAATCTTCACTGCGTTGGCATGAAAGCTGCTGAGCAGAAATGGGCTGAGTCACTGATGTACTATGTCTGATCTGACACACTGGGAGCAATTAAAGTGTCCAAAAAAAGACATACATCTCTGGCTGCTGCCGCCCTCAAGACCGGTAAAAGAAAGCAGTCAATCTCAAGGAGAGAAGAGCAGAGCAGAAGTGACAACATGGAACCTGTCAGTGCTTTTACAAATGAAATGACCCCATAAATAACACCTCAGGTAGAGCCAAAAAACACAGGCACAATTTAACAATGTCACGCACGACTTTTAAACTTCAGGAGACCCAGACCATAATGAACAAATTCAGCCTCATGACTATGAAAATGTATATGTCAACAGTAATCACAGACTTTCTCATAACTTCTCTTTCATTTTGATGCTGAATTTCGCTCAGCTGCAGGATCACACAAGTATCTTTTATTCACAAAATACCAACACTTTGCTGAACTCATTCAAGTTGCCACTGTGCAAACAAGATTAGCTAACGGTATGCAACTACAAAACTGTAGAGCACTGTTTTCAATGGCCTGTCTGTGATACAACTTGCTACACAGGAAAAAGCACATACTGACATTCAGTCACAAAACTCTGATCTTTGGAAAGTCAGTCAAGCATGTTGGCCTTCACCGACTTGATACTGGGCTTGATCCCTGAGCTCTCTGGTCGGTATACAAGGTGTTTAAAACACTTTTGTGCACCAACTCCTTTGGCCTAAAGGCTTCTTGTATGCAAAAATGAAAGGGCCTAATATTGATGCAGTTTTTCATTAAATTGTAAATGGTATAATAATTTTAGTCTGGCTTAAGTTGTTTTTATACAAGTTCAGTTCATTTACCTCTGAGCAAACAGGGCTATAAATACAATGTTTTCAGATACTTCAGTCATTGGTTCATCCACTACTGTAAAGTAGGGAAAAGAGAGAGTGCACTGATTAGACGCTAGTCATTCCTATAATATTGTCTTAATTCCCCAATAAAATTTAAAGTCTGGATAAATGTAATAATATAAAGATTATGATCTGCTGGAAAGTGCACAGGTTGAATTAGAAAAGAAACTCCTTCTCAAAAAGCAGGAAGGACTAAAGAAAATAAATGAGTAAATACGGCTTGAAAAAACAGAAGTCCAATGATTCTTGCTTCATTTTGGCACAAAATAAAAGCTTTTGTTTCCTCATTTTAGCTTATAAGTTAAGTGCAAAAGCACATGGAAGACAATGATGAACCATCAAGCTAAATGTTCTGCACACATGAAACAAGCCAGCTGTTGGTGCAAAGCTCATACTATAAATTAGACATGTTTCCATAATGATAGTTACTATGACTAAAAACTCTGTCCTGAAAGCAATACTTACGTATAACCTGCTATTTTATACATGTAAAGGTAATTCTGGAGTACGATTCAGTCAAAGTGCCATTTTAGTATCTTTAAGATGTCAGTGTCGTGTTATAACAATGAAGAATAAGGCAGAGCAAACACTGGCAGTCTCAGGGACCAAATCTGCCCATTAGACGGCACTATCCACCAACATCAGTAAGGTCTAAATGTAAAGTTCCTTCAAGGTCTGAACACCTCAAACCACATATGCAGACAAGACTCCTTAACCTTCCTGTTATGTTCTGGGTCAAATTGACCCAGTGCAAAGTAACAAAAAAAAATCTAAAAAAATAGTTAAAAATATTTTATTGGTATGAAACTTCGTCTGCTTGGCGTAATAGGTGTGATCAACATATAAAATGAAAATGGTTCAATTCACATATTTGCAACATCCCCCTGCATGTTTATATTACAAAGATACTGTTCAGGTCAACATAACAGGAGGGTTAATGCTGTTAAAAAAAAATTCAGGGTCTTGACTGTGTTCAACAAATGCATGCTGAAAACAGATGTGCAATACAGCTGTTGCTTAGGCCACAATATTTTATATCTGAAGATTATCCTCATGACCCTGACTCACTTACTCGGCTAAATCCAATACATCTTTCCATCCTGAATTGTAGCAGAGCTGAAGCATAAAGTTGCATAAAATACAAATGCTACAAATACCTCAGAATTGTACTTCAGTCCAGTACTTGAGGAAATGTACTGTACTTTATATCACTGACAGAAGCAGAAAAAATACATTAATCAGACCAACTACTGTACATAATTAGTTTAACTGTATTAAAGCACAGTACATGTGATAGGAGTGGGAGGTGTACCCAGCTCAAACTCAGTGTCTGTCCCACTACTGCTAAAGTGTTGGTTGTAATGCACAGTTTTGCTGTTGGCAGACAAAAAAAGCGAAAAGAGAAAAGCTTGTGCAAATTCCCTTTTGATTCTGCATTTCAGTGTGGACAGTGCTCTCTACTAAAGCAATCTGACACATGCACAAAGGCGTCTTTAGATTTTAGCCAGCTCAGCACAGTAGTCATCTTGATGACAAGTGTGTGCCTCATTAATTGAATCCTCCTGTTTGCAATGAGACAAAAGAAACATTTTTATGATAATCTTCCAGGTTTGCTATCCATGTGCATCTTTCTGAAGCTTGAAAAATAAACAGAAAGTGTCCATAAATGATGGGGCGTTAGTTATGTAAAGTCAGGGTGGCAAAGTGTGCACATACAGTATCAGTGTGTATGCATTACATACACACTCACAGGACAGTGGCACAGTTTCAGGAAATACCATCAGGAGCCAATGGGGAGCATTCCCACTCCTCCTCATGTTTTGCTTTCAGTCACTCCCTCCCAGCACAAAGCTGCTTGCTCAGCTGCAGCGGAGCTTGGCCAGGAAATAGGTCACACTGAGGAAGATCCACACCACCAGGAGGCTGGGGCTAAGGGCGAGCAGGGGCAGTGAGTACAGCAGGCTGGGGTCCAGCTGGAAGTCACGCACCGGCAGCAAGCCACTCAGGTTCTTCTGGATCACACCCTCCCTCGTTCCAATGCTGCCGAGTCATCGGGGTGGGAGGAATAACAGAGGTAGGAGGAGGAGGAGGAGAAGTGGAGCAGCAAAAAAGGTTGGAGAAAGGGAGAGGAGGTGGTGGAGGAAAGGTTAGGAAAAGTAGAGAAGGAGGAGGTTTGAGGGAGGAAAATTAAGTAGAAAAAAAGAGATGGCAACAGATGAAAATAGAAAAAAGGAAAGGAAATAAGGTAAAATAAAAAA
>NW_018127928.1:1160444-1166074 GCF_001952655.1 Monopterus albus
GGAGCAGCATGTGTCACAACAAAGCCAAAATAAACAGATGGCATCCACAAAAGGTGAAATGGCAAATTAACAGGGGATAGTGGTGAGAAATAGCAACAACAACAAAGAAGGCACAAACACAATGATAGATAGAAGGTTCAGAAAAATAAGAACAATATTCCAAAGTAATAAAAATCATATTGATGTCACAGCAAATGGATATGAATCGCAAACCAACAAGATTAAAACAATCATACACACAAAAATCATATCACGGGAAACAGAGGAACAGGAAAAAGAGGAAGAAGAGGGAGAAAAAAGAGAAAATTAAGAAAGATGTTTCTGTCAGAAAAGGAATGAAGATAAGAAAATACAGCGATGGCTCTCCATGTTTATATATTCTAAGACATGGGGTGAAGAAGAAGCAAGGAACAGAGAGGAAAAAAATAATAAAACTGGTAGTTTTAACTGTTAGGGTGATTTTCATTTTAGATAGAAATGAATATAATTAGTTAGGGTTTTTATTATACAGCATACAGAAGTTTATATATTTTAATCTCACAGTTGTGTTTATGTTATGTAGTTACATATCACCCTAAGTGTGCACTGAATCACTGGTCAGTATTTACTGTGTTAGCCAACTGGAGCACTGGTTAACATCAAGGGGGACTAGTTCACTAAAACACTGAATCTCATTAGGTTTATAGCTTTGGCAAAGAGGGTCCACAGTTAATTTACTATCACCACCTGGCTAATGGGACGGGGGAGCTATAGTTTATTGGGATTCCTAGGATAGTTAAAACAGAGATTAGATCTGAAGCCAGGAAGATGAAGACAACTTCAAAGGCAGGGCAACACAGACACACACAGCCAGAGCAGTTTTACTGGCAATGTCTAAAATGTAGCAGTTCCTTGGAAACAAAGGAAGACACAAGTGTCTATGTATGAATTAAGACAGTATAGGTATTCCTCCCTTTTTAGGGCGCTGTCCACGACCATTGGAGCAGAGAGGATGATTGGAGGATGGACGGACTGAAGGACCAATATCGGGAGAGTTAAGTTTAAACCACGACCTCTCCCCAACAGTTTTAGACCAATCAGATAGTAACATCTTTTCATACAAATATTGTATACCACCAAGTTGAGGACAGTCTTTTCTGTTTTTCCTAAACAGTGAAGATCCATGTGCACATGCTTATTTTGATACGTTAATGCATAATAAATTTCACATAGTGAAATATATATCTTTTTATTAGTCTTCTCTTTTCAAAATAAAAGAACTTTCTTCACATAACCTTAAATCTTTATTTAAGGAAGGAGATGCAATTTTTTCCTGATCTGCACCCTGGCTCAGGAACCTCACCCAGAGTATATACACAAAAACTTTACATTTGACTTCAAGCTAACAAGAAAGCTAGCATGCTGTTAGACACACTTTAACTTTCAAATGCATTTTAAGGGTATATTGTTCATTTACTTGAATCATTTAGAATGAATATGAGGTTAAAAATGTTTTTGGGGGGGCTGGGGTACAATACCTCCAAGGATTTTCCACAACATGCATCACAGCTCAAAAGCCATTCCAAACAGAAATAAATCAAACTGATCAGGAAGCTATTCTCATGCTTGTTGGCTGCTGAGGCCGAGCGGAGGAAAAGAGGGAAGGCAAAAGGGAAAAATGTAAGGAGAAGGAAAAAGGGGAAGGACAGTGTGAAGAGATGTGGTGTCATGCAAGTATCTGCAGGAGCATAACTTTTATTGAGCACAAGTACAGCAAGACAGGTGTGATTACATCGTTTTACATGGACATAACAAAATATTTACAACATAAAGTCACATAAAACTTTGAACACGACTTTTTTGACAATACAAAATTACAAACACTCATCTAACCTTGTATGCTTTCATTTTGTTTCTCAGTGTTGTGGGGACTTTTAAATAGGAAATAAATATTCACACAAGGCTGTGACACTGTGGATTGATGCCAAAAATTCTCCGTTTGGTAATATAAATATAAATCTCTGTACCCATGAACTCATTCATTGTCACCATCTTCTGTCTTTTATGACATTTGTTATATTGTTTCTGTTAGTAGACACCTTTTTCTGAACCACAAATTGTGTTTTACAACGTATTCTGAACAAAAGAGTCACTGGAGTGATCAGTGTCATTATCAGCTAAAATGCAGTTTGATTCCTTTCCTTCTAAAACTCCTGTGTATTTTGAAAAGGCACGGGGAAAAATGGGAGGGGGGGGGGGGAAGAACAATGAAAGACGACAACGATGGCAAAGGCAAAATAATATGAGAGCCTGTTAGCTTTGAACACAGACCGAAAAGACAATGTTGTGCAGACAGATGTCGAGACAAAGCAGAGAGACAGACCAACATTCACCCATTATTCACCATGGAAGGACCCTATCCTTTCACCTGAATGTTACTGTAGGTGACTCTTCTCTACACACGTATCACATTTGAGCCTCCAAAGAACAGAAGGTCAGCAGTGGCTATCAACAAAATGTGAACATTTCTGAACAAGAGTGTGGTGAAGTAAGTACCCAGCTGAATTTCAAAATATTCAAGTATCCCCTAACAGAGGAATCAGGCTGAGAACAGCCTAAAGCAGTCAGACTGGATATACTGGTTTTCTCAGGAAGGTGGGATGTCATTACCTATGCTGATTGGTGATGTATGTGGGCCATTTTTCACCTCCACCACTAGTTCATTATAACAGCCACACACTCTGAAAACAAGTGTGACGTTTGACTAGATGTTTTAGGCCAGTATAAGGAACTGACAGCCAGTAAGTAAAAAGAGATTCCCACTCTGGTAATAAAAAGCTGACATGTATGATTTGTAGTGGTGTGTTTTTCGTTCAGGCACAGTGCGGGCATCCTACCTGCGCATGCAGTCAAGGGCCTGTGTGAAGACCTGCGGCGCCATGCCGTGTTCGTGCTGCAGGATCAGACACTGCTCCAGGGTCACCGACATGGCCGTGCGGTCTTTGGCACTTTTGCAGCTAGTGAGACGAACCCCATTCAGTCGGCGACAGATCTAAGACAGAGAGGAGATACGTTTATGAGATACTGTAGGTTTATGTGAATTTAAGGGGCTAAATTTTGCAAAAGGCTTTCACTTATGTCCAGAATTCATTAATTTAATTGGAAACAACTGAAACAATGTCACCATTAGCAGATGTTTTTCAGCTGTTTTAGAAAAATAAGAGTCTTAGATTCAACTCCTGTGTAGCACCACAGTAGAAAGGTCACCTCGGCAGCCTGCCAGAGGATGTCCACGTTCTTATTTTTTCTGGCGTGGACGTTCTGCCCCAAAAACCTCAGCAGCTCAGGAAGACAAGTCTGAGAACGAGACCTTGGGAGGCCTGGGGGGGATGTAGGTGAAACAAACAAACAAACATAAGGGACGATGGGGCATGGATGGTGGAGGAAAAAAAGGAGAGAACAGAGAAAACAAAGAGAGAGGGACAGATGAAGCACTAATACAAAAACATTATGATTTGCTGGCAGGTTTAGTTGCAAAATGCCTCTAACATGGATCAGTCAACAGCTCAGAGCTTTGCTTTGTATTTTGAATTAGCTACAGCACAACAAACTACACTTCCCTTCCGTTATATTAAATGTTATTCACTATCTATATAGAAATACTCAAGTAATGTACAGGTCCAATATCTCAAAATTATACATATGTACAATACAGCAGTAATATTAAATAGCAGTCGTGTGCTCAGTTGTTTTTACTGGTTGAACTCTAGTACACGTCAGCACTTACAATCCTCAGGCAGGACTTCTTTGAACTGTTCGTAGTACGAGTTCAGCCTCGAAAGACTTTCCAAGTTAATGATCTCCTGCAGGGATGTGTCTCCAAACCTAAACAAGGCAAAGACAACGCAAGCTGTTCTTACTTAAAACTGCACAACAGCTTGATTTCATCTCTACATAAACTGGTGAGAGTTGACATTGGTGATGTCATTGCTTTGTTCACTGATCTGAGGCTGTGCTCACATAAACTGGCGAGAGTTGACATTGATGATGTCATCGCTTTGTTCACTGATCTGAGGCTGTGCTAAAACTTCAGCTGATCCACCTTTTCTTCTCCTACTCACTCACTTTTCAGCCAGCGTCTGCTGCTCGTTGATGCCAATGTTGAAGTGCACAGGCTGAACTCTGAGCAGCATGCCGCTCTGGATCTCCCGTGGTAAAGTGTCAAACATGGTTCCCGGTAGCGGGATTCGAACGTTGAATCCGTCTCGGTTCCCAGTGATGATGGGCAACATATCGGGGGCAGAGCTGCTGGTAGCCTGGGTCACCTTAAAGTGAGGTCAGATATATGCACATGTATGTCCTTCTTTCAGTTAATATGAGACTCGATTCAAAGCCTCCATGGTAGAACTATTGCACATTACTTTTTACCTTAAAGGTGACATTACGCAGATCCATGACACCGACACTCATGTCTTCCAACATGGCCAGCTCCTCTCCTAAGACACACATTTATACAGCTGAATAGGTTTCTGCAGGGGCCACCAACTTTCATTTAAGACTTTTAAAATACTTTTTAAATCATGTAAAATGTAGTTTGACATCCGTTTCACCTGTATGATGGAAAGCCAGCAGGCCTAGAATTATTTTTCATCATAACAGTTTTATAATTACTCCACCAGCAGCATATAACTATTATTTCTAATGATAGATGTGACCCGGGCTCAGATAAACAGCAAAAGAGACAGATGGATTAACTAGTCCAAAATGATTCATTTGTGTTAAGTGTTTGCTCAAAGTGACACTTGTCTATTATGAAACCTTTTTTTTTCTAGCTACAGCAGTGACAGTGTTAATCCACACAACAATCCCATTATTTCAGAGGTGTGTAACATTTCCTGACAGCCTGCAGCAAGTGTTGTACAACTAACATTACCACTACAGAATGAATAAATATCAATGTCTTAGCGAGCTTCTTATGCTTTTGTTCCAATTGTTATTCCTCCTATACAACTGTCAGAAGTTCAGAAGTGCCTGTGACAGGCAAGAGAAAATATTTAAGACATTTTTGAATTAAATTTAAGATGGAATTCAGTGCTTTTAAGGACTTTACAAAGACTAACAGTGTATGATTGGAAGAACCCAGGATTTGAGTGTTTGTTTGTACCATAGGTGCTGAGCAGGGACTCAAACTGAGCCAGGAGGCCGATGGTGTAGAGCTGTCGGAGGAATCCGTTGTCACGGAGACAGTTCCTCAGTTTCATAATGAAGCCACAGATGAGAGCGGTGAGCTGCAACACATCAGCATTTTAGCCAGCACACCTTACCTAAAATATCTATAACAAACCTAATGAATGAATAAATACTGTAAAACCACAAAGTGTTGGAACTTTACACTCCTTATGTTTACAATATTTACAGATTTAAGAACTTTTTTCGACTACCTCACAGTGAGCCATTCTAGGCTAAGTGCATTAGCTACAAGCCTAAAAAGAAATATGTAAATGCTGATGTAAATGTGTGTGGTTGAGTGTGAGGGCAAGCATGTCTGAGTAAATTGCATGTCATTGTGTGTGTGTGCTGACCGTATGGCAGAGAACACGACGTCGCGGCGGTACTGCAGCGACAGGTCCATAACTATTGTTGGGGCGCTG
>NW_018127928.1:1166085-1174246 GCF_001952655.1 Monopterus albus
TGTAAGTGTGGTGAGGAGAGGGTACAATGCTTCACTCCACTCACCTGGGAAACACACACAGACAGAGTACAGGTACACACAAATAAATACATTAGGGAGGTTAGCTAAAACACACTCCCACACAATACAACTTCAATGTTAGTTCAGCTACAATGCTATTAAATCTGAGTAATGTAATTCCAAGTGTCATTCAAAGCTCTCATAAGACTTGTTAAGAGAGAAACAGAAAACAGATGGAACAGAAAGACAAGAGGCAAAGCAGAAGCACTGACAGACACAATAGTCGACTGGGTGAAGCTCCAGGACAAGATGGGTCATATTTTGAAATTTTTCCATTTCTTTAATTGCAAGAAAAAACAAAAAACTAGATTTTATTCTTGAGACACCCTGCATTTCTCAACAAGACATTTATTAACAAATACCAAGTACAAATAATAATAAACAAGTTAAACAGCAACACCGCCATTTTATCCTCTTGTCCCCAAAAATTGTGTTGCCTTGTGATCTTCACTCCCTAAGTAAGAGGGAGCAAGTTGAAGGAAACTGACTCATTCCAATCAGTTATCCACTCAGTAATTTAATTAACAGGATTAATCTCTGCCCAAATCCCACATGGCAACCAAATAGTCACAGTTGAACCTGGACCCTGGAGAGTTGGGGAAAGAGCAAGAGAAGCACTGGTGGGGAGGCAGCTCTTACCTGGGTATGCCTCCTCAGTGCTAGGGCTTCCATCTGAAAGAGGGGGTGAAGGTGCAACATGCATGATTAGCAAGCGCTGTAAGCCACACAGAGCAGCAGAGATGAACATAGAAAACACTGCACTGCCTTAAGAACCTAAATAAAGGTGCACAACTATGGCCTCTTTCAGTTTTTTGGCAGTTCAAAATGCTATTCTGACTTTTTTTAAGTGCAGGACACAGATGTGAGCCATGCTACCAACAGACAAGGTCAGGTTGTTTGTTATAGCATGTAATTTAAGCTATCTAACAGAATCACAACAGGTTTTACCAGCTATTGCTTGTTCTGGTAGACAACCACAAGTCAATCCTGATATGCAGGATGTGGATTAAACACTTCCTGTTGAAGAACACAGCACCAGTGTCTTTTGTCATCTCACTGCCTACATGTGTCTGCATTCTGTCCTGCAACACAGTCAGTCAGCTGTGATGGTTATGCACTGCAGGGTGAAGCTGAGGCATGTTCATTGTGGGTTAGGGTCTTCTGCTCATGGCTACAGCATCGCTGCAATACTTTGGACAGATGAAAAAGACAATAACAAACATTGCACACAAACAAACAAAATGCTGAACACTCAGTAACACAGAATACAAACTTAAAAAAGACATGGGAGGGCAGAAGAAGAGGCAGTAGAAAAAGGATAAATAAAAAATAAACATACAGAAATGTTGTTCAAGGCTGGGGGAATGTGCAGAGGAGAGGGTGGGAGGAGAAGTAGAGGATGGTGGTGGTGATGATGACAATGATGACGATAATGATGGAGAATCCTGTGACATACTTCCTGGGTTGATCCAGAAAGCTCGTCTTTTTCCACCACCTTTTCACAGCCATACACAACAGTGTTATTGTATACATCTAACTGCCAATCTGTGTCACATTTCAGCTTTTATCTTTTTGAAGGGAAAATCTAAATTATTTATATTTTGTTTTTTATTGCTAGATTTTATTTGCCTGCAAGAATCAATCATTTTGCTCAGATATTGTAATTCTGGGATATTTAACACACCTTCTTAGTGTGATGAGTTTCTCTATTTTATTGTTACCAAACCTGATGTGCAACCCCAAACCAACAATGAACAACACATCACAGTGCATGCACGTGTGCATCACAGTGAGCTCCACTGTTATCTGAAAACAATCAGAAAACCACACTGACTGACTTGTTCCTTCACTATGAAGATGGTCACTATAGTTTATTTACAGTCAGTCTCACACACACACACACACACACCAAGTCCTACTGACTGAAATACTCACTATAGCACCAACTGTGTACTACACTCCACATTGTGGAGGCTGGAGTTTATGGTGCTGTTGAACTGGATCGAGTTATATTTAGAGGTGTTCATATTAATTAGTAGAAACTATAATATAGTTCATTTAATTAATTATATTAATGAAGAACTAATAAAGAAACTGGCATGTATATTTAAAAGCAGAAAATGCCTACAACTGTTACTACTATACCTACAACCTCCTTTGGTTTCATAAAGAAAAGACGTGTTCTACCTAGTCTCATCTTTACCTAGTCTCCCATTACAGTTTTAATAACACACTGGAAACCAGAATGAAACAAACAAAATTAAATAACACGGTAATGCAAAAAAATAAAATAAAAAACCTTCCTCATGTTAAAAAAAAAAAAAAACTGTCACTGTCACTGTAAACAAAGTCATGAATCTGTCCCTGGCACTGTAAACAAAGTCATGAAGCAAAATAAACACATATAACTTTTATTTGTACATGTGTGTGTGTTACCTTTTGTACTGCTGCCTCCCTGCAGGTCACCCTGGGAACTGTCCTGACTGCCAACACTGGTTCTCCTCTCTTTCTGCAGCAGTTTGTCAACAAGCTGGATTATGCACTCCAGAGACTTTTCCACATTCAGCCAAACCTTCTCCTGAGAGGACAGAGAGGCAAACGTGCTGAATTCCTCATGTTTCTGATTTATGTTTTGCATCTCAGATTTGAATTCACAAAGTACCAACCGCTCCCCAAACTGCAACATAAAGTTGTGTGTTAGAAAGCCTAAATACTGTGGCTAGAAATTACATCAAGGGACTACAACTGAGCCAGAGGAGAGAAAAGGTGCACAGAGATGAGATGAGTCACGTGAGTATGCAAATGAGGGAGCATGAAACAAATTTTTGCCTAACAAAGATTTATGTTACCACAGCCAGTGTGGAGCTCTGACATTCATTACATAACCACAAACTCTGGAGATACAGAAGCAAAACACTGATGTTGTCTGACGTATTTGCAGCAACATCAACATATGCTGAAATACATTTTTAACCAAAAACTATAAAATAATAAGTATAAATATAAAGTACTGTCTGATTTAGTATACTGACTGATGAATAGCACTCCATCTTTTGTTACTCACTGCATGTACAGTTTATATGTATATATAGTACTGTATATCACAATGTCATTAAGTGGGTCATAAATTAACTGGATAACTAGAAGGAGTTGTAGTAAACTGGAAAGTTCTCCCATATGTTAAAACAGCTACTATTCAGCTGAACCTTTAAGTTAGTTTCGTGATTCCCGACCATCTCACTCACCCACTCCTCTTCATACCAGTCACCATGCAGCGAGGATCGGCTGTTGCGGCCGCTCCACTTAGCTAGCAACGTGTCCTGGTCATTTCGGAGGACTACTTGTTCTGCGTCAGCCGAAGGAGATGCTTTGGAGGCGATGTACTCAGGTCGGGCTGCGTTCAGGGCCTGAATGGCTGAAGTCAGCAACTTACAGTCACATACTGTCACCAACTGACGAGTCTGAGAGGGAGAGAAGAAGGTATCAGTGTATTTATTACAAAACCAACAACCGCATGGTGTCAAAGTTAAATGTATCATAGATATGAATTAGATCCATAATTATATGCTAACATTTTAGCTGTTCCTAAATGCCATGTTTTTAATTACATTGTGGTGATAAAAACTGAAGTGACTACAACTCATAGGTAACCTGATCCTTTAACACAAAGTTTCTGCTCCTACCTGCTCTTTACTTATTTTCTTCTGTTCCAGTCCCTCACCTTATCAGCCAGAATAGCAAGTGTCCTCTCCAGCCCGCTGGCAGACCGGTCCTTTGCGGCTCGTGAAAACCTCTCGGCGTAGTAGCTGACCTGAGTCTTCAGCGTGTTGATGTGGGCAATGATCTCTTTGGCTCGGATGATGTCCTGGGGGATGTAGATGATGGACTGTGAGCTGGAGAGGGCACTGCTGCAGAAAGCAAAGACACATGGCCTTAGCAGCTTGTCTGTATGTGACTGTGTGCTCACTCTTTTAGAACCTCAAAATTTCATGATTACTGATGTCCACTGAGTGAAAGAATTGCCATTTGGAATTTTTATGTAATTCAAGTCTATGTTTTTAAGTTTACAGACATAAACATGGAATCTGCATGCGCATGCCTGTTCTCAATGCTCTTAAGAGAAATGCTACAGCTAAACACAAAGACAACATTAAAACTTGCTTCAATAAACAGGGCTTTGGGCAATACCACTCACTTTAGAAAGTCAAATACAGCTTTGTGAGACTTAAAAATTCGCATGAATGCTTTAATGTCAGTTTTACAATTTTCCAAGTGTTGATGTGTTTTTACTATAACAACAACTGAATTTACAAAGTGAGTGGTACTTTGACAAACTCTGTGTCAGAGGATCACACATAAATGTACTTAGCATAACACAACATACATCTCAGTTACTTTCAAACACAACACTGTTAATACCAATGCATCATGTGTTATTATGAGTTTCTGCACACATGAGCTGTGTCTGAGACATTTTCCAAACCCCCAAGAGACTTGTCTGTTCCTCTGTCAGGCACGCTAGTCATAAAACCTTGAGCTGTACAACCACAGTGAAAGTAATCTTTTGTGGCAATACAAGGCTGTGAGGTTAAACTGTACAAAGAAATGAAAACAAGCAAAGGAGTACAACAACTCACCATCCCTCCTCATATACGCTGATCAAAAAAGTAACAAAAACAAAATTAAGAGGTGGCCATAGAACTTAACTGATGAATTAATACAAAAATCAAAGAAAAAAATACATTCATTTTATGTTTAAACGAATGCTTAGATCAAATGAATTGCCTGTTTGAACCATTTGAGAAAATATAAGTGAAATGATGAATGAAGCAAAGAATACATTCAGGACCACAGCAGACAGCACTGCAGCCGAGAGCAAAAAAACAGGCTACTGATTTCTTTTGCTCTTATTTTTCTTTTGTTGGTCATTCTTGCATATTTTTCCAAGTCTGTCCTCTCTGAACTTACTGTTTCTTTGCATCTTCAAACTTCTGCATGAGTTTCCTCAAACCGCTGTTTTTAAACCCCTGGCAGTGAGCCGCTGGAGCTCCGACTGTTATCACATCATATGTGTGTTCTGGGGAAGAAATGTCCAGACAGAGCCAGTTTAAAATAAGAAAGCTGTTTGTGTGAATAGAAATTACAAGATGTTTGTGTCTGAGTGTATGTTTATCTTCTTACTGTATGTCTCACTGAAGCCCAGCTCATCCTGCACCCTCATCCTCTGTACGTGTAGGTTGGTTGGCATGAACTCCAGTTTCCTTTCGGCCTTCAGGTTACTAGCTTTAAATGATGGACCTGATGTGGAATAGGCAGACAAGGGGGAAACAATGGGGGAAAATAACAAGATGTGACTGACACAACAAGAAAGCTTAGTCATAGCCCTTCTTTTACTGAAGGTGCAAAGGACACTCACCTCTGTAATCATTGAGGTCAGACAGTGTTTCCTGGTATGCGAGTATTATAGTCTGGTACTGAGAGACGATTTGTCGCCGCAGATTCTCCCAGCAGGGTGATAGCTCTCCCAACTCCTCCAGCTCCCACACCCTGGAGATGGAGAACATTTGTGAAGAAAGAAAAATGGCTATTAGGCACAGAGGTACTGCAGCAGTACTCCACTTGCCAGCAGATGCATTTCAAAATTACTTCACCAGCAATACTGCAGACAGGTCATTTTATAATTGATTCATTGTTTCAAATAATTTTTCAAGCAAAAATATCAAATAATCTCTGGTCCCAGCTTGTTGTGAGAATTTGGTGCTTTTCTCAATCTAATCACTAGATTAGATATTCACTTTACTATCACATTAGAATCTAATGTGCTTTGGGGTGTTTTGCCAACAAAACAAGACATTTAAAAGGCATCATATTGGGCTTCAGGAAATTAGGAGTCATTTTAGAGAGCACTAATGACTAATGCAGAAAATAATCTTGACTTTTGAAAAGTCATCAAAACATGCAACATCATTAGGACTTCATTCTAATTTTGCTGCAACAGAGCCTTAACCAAAGGTGAGTAATGTACATGTGTGTTTGTACCTGGCTGCATCCTCCTCCAGCAGCAGTTTGAGAAACTGCCTAGGAATGTTTAGTGACAGGACACTCTCAGCCATCTGCTCCAGCACCCGTAGGTGGTTCCCATCCGTCGTGGGGAAGCGGTACATCCTGTACATTGTACCTCCAAACACTGAAGCCACAGAAAATTTTATATTCTTATATTAGATTGTTATTAGTTAGATTAGATTATTTTTCTGAGCATGTTGTGCATATAATCTTAAAGTCGTTCTGAATGCGATAAATCATGCTTTTCTCATTAGTTTTTAGCTTCGTTTTCTCCCTTCACTTAGATTACATATTAGATTATACCATGATACATGAGATTATCAGTCCAGGATTCCAATGGAAGTAAAGTTACTGTGTTCCATTAACAAAACTATATTTTTATTTCAATTTGGTTTAAATCATAGACAACTAAATGATTATTCACCAGCTGCGCCTCATTAGTTTCCCTCCTTACTTATACACTGCTCACCGTTCACTCCCCTGCCAGTTCAATCTTTTGTCTTCAGGCTCCTATGTTTCATTTTCTCAGTTGTGCTACTTTCGCTAGTTCTAGTCTTCTGTGTCAGACGCACCTCCGTTTTCGTCCCACTGTTTCATTCTTCCTCTGCGGACCTCTCCTCTGGACCCTGGATCTACTCAGCCTACCAGCCTCCACCATACAGGTCGATGCACAGTCTATCCATGCTGCTGTTTCCTCAGCCATCATCTTCTCCACCCCGACCAGTCCAGGAGTGATCCCAACGTCCACAGCCCGGTCCAATTTCATCCACCATACCACTGACTGTTCTCTGCATCTGCCGCTGATCAACACCCGGTTACCCCTACCTACAGCACGTCTCTACTTTTGCACTGTTGTCACCTTGTAAATAAATATCACTGCTTGCACCGAAGCCAGCTACCTGGGTCCGTCTTCTTTCCGCTCACTTCTGTGATCGAGCAACCCTAACACAATCAGACTGATGCAGCATGTTAACTGGACCTTTCATGCCAATAAAGCCCTCTGAATTGAACTGAATCAAACAGAACTGTTTTGAATTCTTAATTACAAGTACAGAAATGTGTTTGCCACCTCAAACACTTCATTTTGGTTAGTTTTGGATTTTCTGAAGAAATGATCTGCCTTTCTTGGAGCCAAATGGATGTTTCAGAAGTCCGAAACTCCTATAAGCAAGTGAAACTGGATAGCTAAGTATCCAAGTGTTGCTGTGAAATAAATGCTAAAATACCCCAGCCAAAAAAACTTGAACAAATAAATGTACTAATAAAGTACAGTCATACCTGAGCGCAGCAGAGTGTCTTTGCTTAGCGAGGCGTATTTGATTCGGACTCCCATTGACTCTGTGAGGCTCTCGTCAACAGTCAGCACTGTCTGCAAGACATATGTGTGACCCGATGTTACACAGAAAGTCAGCTCTGTGAGCACAACCATCTCCACCTATGTGTCACACCTACGCTGACCTCCACCACACTCTAACCACATTGAGTGCTCCTACACAAAGCCACATCATTTCACAGGCACGTGAGGCTGTGTGACATGTTTAAGACCTAAAGCAGATTTAGTGTTGTTGAAATGATAAAGCACTATGCATGGACATGGGCAAAGAGGAAGCATGAAGCTTGTCTCTTAGTTTCACTGAAGGATGAAGATGAAATGCATTTTCCATCTAAATCAGCAACCTGAACTCTGACTTCCTGCTAGAAAAGACTGAAATGATACAGTAATAAAGTACCAGCTGTACCATTAAAGCAATGCACACAGAGAAAGTGGTCATAACTTTATCCTAATCTTTTAGTGCAAATACTGTATCTAATTTAACTCTATTTTTGGGACTTATTTTAGCTGTCGTGGTTGAAACGGGGCAAATAATATGAATAAAACATTTTTTATGCAACGGTAGACATGATTATTTTAAATTAACTTACATCTATAATTGTAATGCTAAAACCAACCAGTGGTTTCTTCCTTAACAATAAGGAATAGTGCTAAGCCTGGACAATTTACTGGCCAATACTACTGCAGCTTTCATCACATATACAT
>NW_018127928.1:1174262-1190646 GCF_001952655.1 Monopterus albus
TGTTGGTGTAATTGTTGGCCGATGAGGAACAAAAACTGCAGTACAGGAATGATTAAATTAAAAGTTTAAAATCATTGTTATCATTATATAGTTTGCCAACAACTTTATTTTATACTGTAAAATGTCCTGCTTAATATGTAGCTTTTCTTTAAAATTTATAAAAAACAAACAAACAGTTCTTTAAAAACTTTGAATATTTGTAGGCTGTTTATGTTAAAATAATGAATGTTGGCTGAAATACTATCAGTTTTTTTACATTTTCAGATACAGTATCAATTCTGGCCCCTCTGTCGACAGGGAAAACTGAAACACATAATCAAGAAAATACAACCTTTTGTTAAAGACAGAAATTAAATCTTCAGATCACCTCCGATGTCAACAGTGTTTCCCGTACATCGACTTATTTGTGGCAGGCCACCGTAATGTCAACACTGACCACCACCTATTGATTTAAAACGGATTAAATTGTACTTCAATGCAGTGCCGTGTTTGCTCAGTCCCTCCAGTGGATAAAGTTAATGCTAATTCTCTTAACTCTGACGCTGAATGTTTGCCCACTTAGTCCAGGAGAATATTGAAAAACACATGTAGTTTAGTGTGATTAGTGATCCGGCTGATTCGTTTCAAATGGCTTCAACCAGTGCTGCTGATGCAGCAAGACAGGGTTAGGAAGTGGGAGATGTAAGAGAGCAACATGCTGCTGCTGTGGGAGAGCTAGTTCAGGAGGGACAGGCCATATGAACAGCACAAAAGCACAGAGATAGTGTACCATAGTATTACTATATATAAAAAAATAAATAGGTGACAGCAGTGTGGTGGGTAGAGCAGTTGTCTCACAGCCGGAAGGCTGAAGGTTTGAATGTCGGTGCCTGCAGTCCACATGTTGAAGTGTCCTTGGGCAAGACACTGAACCCCTCCGTTGCCCATGATAGCGGTGTGTATGCACGCTGGGGCCCTTGGCTCCACTAAAGATTTTGTTGTATGTGTCACAATGAGAATAAATAAAGCTTCTTCTTCTTCTCTTAAATAAATATCACCACAAGTAGAATCTAATTCTGTGGGAAACACTGCACCAAATGCTCTCAGAGCACTGTGGCCCTCCTGCCACTTACCCGGCCACTGATGCTGTCCGGCAGGCGGCCGACCCGACCTACTCTCTCCTCCATCTGCCATGCTGTTACAATGACGTTTCCTACCTGCTTGTTCTCTGCTGATCTGTACATTGAAACAAATGTATTAAATTTTTTCATATTAATGTATTACAGCAATTATTTTTATTAGCCATTCATTTGTTTACATTTGGATCAATTGTTTAGTATATGCAATGCCAATAAATTCCCTTCACAATTTCCCAGAGGTCATATCTTTAAATTTCAGGTTTTGGCCAAACAACAGTCATAAGAACCAAAAATATTCAATTTATAATGATACAAATCGGAAACAAATATCAAAAAAAAAAAAATCACATTTAAAAACTTGTTTAGTTAGAAAAATTATTAATCGATTAATCAACTAAGCGTTTCAGCTCCAGTACCAAGTGAACAAAATAATTTGCCAAGTGACTGTACATAATATAATTAAGTAACAGAAGGATGTCTATCACATCTCAGATTAAAAAAAGGTAAAACAAAAAAACCCACTAGTTAATCAGTCTATAAAAAAATGTGATTTCAATAAATTTCACTTTCAAAAGTATGTAGAATGTGTGTTACCTTAGTTCAAGCTGCAACCTGTGGTTCTTCTCCTGCAACAATTCCTTTACAGGAAAAAGTGCTGAGCCCAACATGTACATCTGCACAGGCAGAGAGACAGACAACTATTCACACACCCATCTGCATCTGTTCTTAACTGTTAAACAAAGTAAGTATGTCTGTCACTGCTCAGTTAAAGTTAGTTTTCCTAGCCACACAGGATTACAGGATACCAAACCTGTGTCCAACAAGGAATCAACATGTGAGTCAGGTGACTTTTGTTTTCAAGGCTTGGGTCACTTCTATGGGGGTTGGAATGTACCCACTTCAACGCACCAAACTTTCCCCCCTTATTTCAGAATGCAAAATATGCTCAGTGCTAAGACTTAAACCTTTGCAGGAACATGGAGCAGTACATTGTTTCCAGTGTAAATGCCATCTGTGTCAGTGCTCCACACCGTACCGTGCCCTGTGAACGATCCTTGACGTCAAAGACAGCCAGTTTGACCTGGGTCTGCTGATTGATGTAGGACTCCTGAAAGAAGGCGATGCTGCTGAGGAAGGTGGGGTTAGTGGTGCCCTGTGGACAGAGGCATTTAGACAGTGAATCAGCATCACTTCATAACATACTTAACAATCAACTTATGCAACATCTGTCTGACATCTGCCTCTGGAACTTTTTAACAAATAAGAATTATCATATTACTTTTAATTTGTTTTTATTTTGACATTATGAACATGGTTTAAAATGTTGAATTTAGAACTTAGTGGTGGGGCGGTTGTCCTCTAACCACATGGTCGGCAGTTTGGTTTCCGTTTTCCACATGTTGAAGTGTCCTTGGGCAAGACACTGAGCCACAAGTTCCTCCCGATGGCCAGAGCAGCACCTTGCAGTGACAGCTCTACCACTGGTGTGTGTGTGTGTTTGTGTGTGTGTGTGTGCGCACGTGCGTGCACGAGTGTGATGGCACCACAGTGGGCTGCCTCGGTTCTGTGCTGGAGACAAATTGTTTATGTGTGTAGCATACTTGGCCAATAAAAAGTGATTATCATTCATCACTAATTATCATTATTATTAACTGACTAACACAAAATGTCTTCAAGCAGAAGTGACAAACATTCACTTGTTCTATCTTAAAGGGATTTTCTGCTTTTCTTGGTCTTGCCAGTGAGTTAACTGCATATTTTCTGGGCTGATGGGACTAAACAGCACTATGAAATCTATACCTTAGGCTTTACTGCGACAGACAATATTTTCTGACATTTGTTAGACAGATTGCTTAATCTTGTTGCAGCCCTGCTTAGAATTACATGCTAAATGCACCAGAAAACCTGGTTATGGAAGCAATTGGTTGTTATTATGACAGATATTATGATACTTATGGATGGAAACTCAATTCAGTGCATAACAACAAACATTAAAGACAGTAAAATTAAGAATACATTATCCTTTGTCCCTGTGGAATCTTTAGTTTTTGTTTTTTTTAAATCTGTCAACACGTATCAAAAAAAGCACTGAAAATATTTATACTACTGTATTTTGCGCACCATAAGGTGCACCAGATTATAAGGTGCAGTCTCAATTACGGGGTCTATTTCTGTACTTAACCCATACATAAGGCGCACCGGATTATTAGGCGCATGGCCGATTTTTGAGAAAATTTAAGGCTTTTAGGTGCGCCTTATAGTGCGGAAAATAGGGTAAATATTTAGTATTCCTATAAAATGTTCAAACATATTTCATGACTCATGCTGCACATGTGGGCATATACACACTGTAAATGTATCAAGTTAAATTTCAAGTGACCATCTGACATCAAACTGCACTTAACTGTTATATTATGAACCACAGAAGCTCAGGGGTCAGTGGTGTGTGTTTAGACATTAGTCGCTAAACATTTTTCAAAAAAGTGTGTGGTTACAGTTTAATTTATTTATCCATATTTGCCCTCGTACTGATTAAATACATGAGTGAGGGAGATGTATATGAAGGCAAACGGTACTCTAGAGTCTCCACGCTCACCAAGTCACACCTCATTTTGAGCATTAATATCAAGCTTCTGAATGATTTCATCATATCGCTCTCAAAACTGGACTATTTTCACTTGGAAGTGAAGTGGAACATTATGGAAGTCTAAGGTGCTCCAGTTCACTGTGACTTTAAGAAAGAGGGTTGGTCTTGAGTGCAGTCTGACCTCTATGATTTCAGTCTGGGCGTGTTTGGTCCAGAAGGCCTGCGGTGGTGTCGTGCAGCTCACTGCTACAAAGCTGTTGGGTTTTCGATCCAAAGCAGGTGTCACTAGGTCTGTGCAGGCTGGAAGAGAAAACGTACATGCTTTTACAGTCAATATGTAAAGAGCCCATGCAATCATGTTACTGGAAACCCATCAAAAGGTTTTGGAAGAATCTGTCCTTTTACAAACTAAAAAGTCAATAGTATGATCCCTAAAACTGGAAACACAAAATACGTATCAGATTGGCTTATTTGTTGTAATTGATTGTAACCAGAAGATCATGGACAAAAAAAGCCAACTTCTTCCCTAAGGGCCATTAGTCAACATCCATACAGTACATTTACTGTAACTGGGGCTCAGTGCTTGAAACTATTTTGCAATCAATACTGTATGTAACAATGATATTAACAATTTCACCATACAGCTCGTTTTAAGAGATATTTTGAAGGACAGGATGCCCCTTGTGTAGGCCTATCCTAAAATAATATGCCTATTAACAGCTGCTGTAACTGAAAGGTCCTCTGTATTACTACTCCTGTCCAGGAAGCCCACGAAGACAGTCTTTGGTACTATGGTATATGTGGATTTAATACAGTAACCAAAAACTGTTTCATGTACATACAACAGAGGTTCACGAGTGCTGCTATAAGAGACCTGAGAATCTGTAAAACCTATCCATTAATTGTTTTCACTTTTTAAGCCATAAAAAAAACATGGGTAACATACACACTGTAATTTGCTACTCATGTTACACTACAATGATGATTATGTGGCAAACTGATACATTCATGACCAGTACATTATTGCTACTCCAGAGACAACATCAGCTAAAACCCAGAACAGTTCAAACTGTTGCTAATGTTTGTGTTACTCACCAACACTGAACTCCAGCACAGGCTCATCAGGGTCCTGACTATTTCCTGAAAAGCAATCAAAAAGTCCCCTAAACATGAGGCTTCATAAAAACAAAAGCACTGGAAGGAACTTCAGTATCAACTGTCTCTCAGTGGTGTATAATGACAGATGAAGAGCCACCCTCAGGCCTCGTTATGACGTTAGTGGCTCCCGCACAAGTTCATCATAGTGCAACAGAGTATGTATTAGTAGTTTTAGTTGTGCTGTAAGTGACAAACAATAATGGCTAGGCTTTTCCAGCAATTAAATTCATCTGAAATAATGTTTGATTTTCTTCGTGACATATTTGCTGTAAATTCTCACATAATGGTTTTATTTACCTCAGCTGCCAATAAAACCAGGCCTTTAGCTCTAATTCGTCCCATTTTGCAGTCGATACAAATTCAAAACTTCCCTCAGGTTGTTATCTTGATAAATTCAACATAGAAACCTCCACAACAGTGATTCATCAGCACAGCAAGAATCATGTCATGTTCTCTTTAGCTTTTCATCCAAAGAGGACTATGAATGAAACTCCATACTTCCTCCACAAAACAAGAGCTTTTAAAAGATAGGCTTTTAATGTGAAAAGTCACCAGGAAATGTTTGTTGAGGGTAACCGTTGCTGTACTGATGATTTAGTTGCTTTTGCTTGTCAGTAAACTTTTGTGAAAGTTTCTCTCACCTGCGAGGGCCAAGCCGATCATCTCGTCGGACAGCTCAAATGTGTTGGCCCGGTACACTGACCACGGCCTCTGAATCCGGGAGCCACGCTCTCTGACCCCCGCCATACCTGTTCGGGAAAAGAGGGCGACGGCAGGAGGCCTGAACACACACCCTCACACACACAGTCACACACTCCCATTAGATGTGCCCCTCTTTCTGCATAGATCCACAGCTGCTCCAGGAAGATGTTCACCACTCTGAATGGAAAGAGACAGGATAGCAGAGAAAAGAGATTAAAGAATGAATAACTTTATGCATGGGTGCTGCATTTTCAAAATGACAGGTTCCCAATAAGTAAATAAAACAACCTTCTTAGGTTAAAACATTTCCACAATCCCCTCACTGCAGTTAAATCAAGTCCAGATCTTCAGACCTTTCCCTGATAAAAGCCAATCTGAGCTGTCAATATCAGGCTGTTAAAAATGTACTAGATTGTACTGTAGCAATATAAAATATAAAATCAGTTCTGCAATGGCTCAGCATACTGTACATTATTACAAATTCCACATATCTGCTATGCGCTCTTACATAAAAAGAGAGAAAATCATCTTTTTGAAAAGGAGACTTGTTAAATGCGTACATTTCAATTCATGTTGCTGATGATCTAATGCACCATGGGAAACCTACAACAGTAGTGAGGAAAACAGAAGTAAGGAACAAGCTACAGAAAGTAAAAGTGAATATAATGATACAATACAAAGAGAGGCAAACTTGAAGCAGACATGAGAAAGACAGAAAGTAAAAAGCTGGCCACTTCTCACATTTCAAATTACAAACTGTTAAGTACCAGAAGCAAACTCACAATGTCATGATATCCAAAACTTGACTCCCATTTTCCAGCCACAGTTAAATGCATATTTTTTTTTACTATTTCCTGATTTTAGAGCTTAGATTATATTCTATTTAAACTGTTTTTGTTGCTAGAACAACCTAATTCCACTCAAAGCGATCAATGCTGTATCACTTTAGCTTCTCATGAGTATAGCCCTGGTCATATTTATATGAAAGAGACAGCAATTTTACTAGGCCGGACAACATTTCTGGAAGACTATGAACACGAACGAATGCCATTTGATGAAAGTAACGGCTGCAGCGGCACAAGATGAAATGTCACCATGGCTTACGCACAAAAAATGAACCAGAAAACCCTGTGAAGAAAGCCCATTTTAAGCTGTTGAGAAGACTGATGTCTTCTGATATGAACTATTTTCCACTTGCGATGTAAACAGAGTTGTAGTGGAAAAACAGAATCCTGACACATTTTCAGTGTGAACTGTTATGCTGCAGTTTGTTTGAATATTTGCCAAAAATTTGAGTTTGTATGAGGAGTTGTCCTACTTTAGCTGTGCATGTAGGATGTCTGGTATGTGTGTCTCGGTGGCACTCAAGCACTTTTGCTAGAGACTGAGGGATAGACAGCTGCTTTCAGTCTGAGACCATTCTTGCTGGTGATGGCTATCCTTCTGCTTGAAAGTGTATTAATAAAACCCAAGAAGACACCCTGTCTTTTTGTCTCCCTCCCCTGTTTTTAATTGTCATTCATGCCAAATGTGTGGACAAATAAATGATAATCCAGAAAAATGTTATATTGAGAGCAGGTATGAATCGACTGAGTCACTCAATATTTGTGCACTGTCTGACTTTACAAATCAGGCAGAAGATTTAGCTCTATAATAACTTAAAAAAAGAAATGTGAAGAGTGGGCAAGCATCCATTGCATTCACAGCAATCATTAATTAAGCCCTGACCTAAATGAATAATAAAATCCATCAGCATGAAGAAAGTGACTCAAAGAAAGCTTGACGGGTAGCTAGGGGAGCAGAGGATAAAGACTGGAAAGAGAGAACAACAAGGAATGAGTTCACATGCGACTGAGAGTCATCTGTCAGCCTCCTGAGTCTCTGAGCTTCTCAACATCAGCATGCATTCTGCTCTGTGAAAGCACGTGACTGTGTACACACATTCAACTGTATGGTCACAGCAGAGGAGTTGTGGTGCTTTTTAATAGCACTGCATTATACTGACAGAGTGCACCAGGTTTTAATAGGTGCAGCTAATACACTGCTTGCTTCAGTGTGTTTATTTGCATCTGTTATCCCACTTAAAATTTGCATTTCATGTGCCTTTTTATGCTCGCTAGAAGAGCAACTGTCACCATATGTTGCTAAGAAACGGTAGGCTTTGTATTTCTTCTCTTCCCCCTCATTTCCTTTGCTCTCCTCTTTCCTTCCATTTGTTTCTGTCCATCTGTCACGTCTTAAATATTTCTTCCCCTTCTGGATTTTGGGAGGTTTTCACCTGAGGTCTATAATCTGGCTCACCTACTGTTGTGCTCTCAAATCTACTAGTTTCTTTTTTCATCTTTTGTAATTTGTTTCCCTGAATCCTGTGGCTTGTGGACCAGCAACCCACAGTCGCTCCTTGACCCATTTGATTAAGCAGAAATTAGCCTAGCTGCAGCAAAGCAGTGAAACTAAGAGACAAATGAATGGTTCAAATGGAGAAGCTCTGTGGTCTAGTTAGACAATATAGAGAGAGCTCTGCAGTCTAGTGTGGTAGAATTGTGCTATATACCTGTAAAACAAAAGTGTTTCACTGATACAGTTTTAGGTCAAAGACAATTCACACATCAAAGTGGAGCTGCTGTGGAGAAACAATGGGAATTTGTGTTTTATCTCATGTGATTTTAAGTCTTGCATGATCTTTAACTTGTTCGCTAACTGAGGATGGTAAAATGACAGATGTAATTTAAAAAGTATTTCAACTATTAATAAATAATAAATGGCCATGCAATAGGCCCACAGAGTGATCTCATTTTAATTGTGGCTCTGAGTTAACAGTTAGTGGCCTACTTCCTGATAAATGGTCTGCCACCAATCTCCTGATATGCCCCACTTTGGCTGGCTCAGGCATGTGCCCTACATCTGTCATGCAGTTGTCTGGAACAGTTAGTTTGCATGTGTGTTCCAGTGATGTTTCAAGTCCAGAATCTTCCAAGACAGAATCCAAGGCGATGTACTTCTCTCCCAGTGCTGATTCTGATTCTCAAACTCAGTAGCTCTGAAACGTGTTACCTAATGTTACACAGCTCCTCTGTAGAGCTGCTAAAATGTTGCTGTTACTATTTTGTATTATTGAGTTGCTCTGCTTTATCAAGCTACAAATATAAGAATATATAGTTATCACCTAAGATGGTGAACATGCAGGAAAGTTTTACCTCCTCAATATCAACACTGTCACTGTGAGCATGTTAACATGGAGCCTGTTTCTAACATAAAACACCTAACTGACTAGTTGTAGTAAGAGCAAATGTAAAACTTCCCTAGCTAGACCGGTCTATCTTATCTTCATAAAACCATCATGCTAAAGTTATGTTATTTGTGCTGTACAAAGCATGAAACACAAGCCATGCATGTCAGCTGTCAACACACCACTGTGAAAATAGTAAATCTCTTGCTTTCAAATTACACATCAGCAAAAGTAAAGCTCCAAAGAAAATGACCTGACTTGATACATCTCTGGTCTTTGGTCCCAAACCTACAGTAGAAAGAAATTTCCAGGGTCGTGGCCAACTTGAGTCACATTTTCCATTCCCAAAGCCAAAAGAAAACATGTCTTAAGAGGGCTTAAGATGTGCACATACTTCCAGCTTTCCTTATCAAAAGTAGGTTCCTATACATAATCCATTTCCAGGTCCCATGCTTTTTATGGGTGTTAGCGTCTTGACTTTGACTATTTGTAATTAACGTTGTGAGTTTTCTGTCATACTTTTCAGTACCCAGAAGTGGTCACACATAAACAAGAGAAGACCAACAGTGGAGCTGCAGCCTATAAACATTACACATTTTTCTGCTCTCTCAGAAATGACAACCAATCCATTACACACTGCTTCACTTCCAATTCACCATGCATCCTGAAAAAGATAGCTCCACCTCACATTCAGTGCAAATCCCTTTGTGTATGACCTGCAACAGAAGACAGATTTAACACCTCAAATCAATTAAGTAATTCAGCAGGGAATTCACTCTCTTGCCAAAACACTCCAGTGATGCCAGGAAAATATCACGAGACCTAAGACAAGAACATAGAAGTCAAACTCCTCTTCAAATCTACATCGGAATAGAAACTTCACTGAGGGGAAAACGCTGCCATATAAGGGGATCTAAATTTAGCATGCACAGGCTGTCAGTGTGTGTGTAGGTTTGTGAGTCACATCAATTGGGACACACACACACGCACACGCACACACACACACACACACACACACACACACACACACACACACACAGTGTAAAGGCCACAGTAAATCCAAACCAGAGTTCCTGACACATAAATCCTCAATCCAGGATTCACAAAGTGGATTCTGGTTTATTAGGGGTATAAACAGGCCCAAAGATGCATTAACAACATATAAACTTGCATGTGATGTTTAAGCAGTTATGATAAGTTTTCCTCTAAAAACAATACCCATTGTCCAGGCTTCACCTTTCAGTGTATTTACATCTGTGCTCTTCTTTCAACAAGGGACCTAAATTACAGCCACCCTCAGACGGATAACTAAATTTCATTTAGGTGTTAATATTTGCTCATTTCTGCTTATCTTACACATTTATCTAAGAGCGACTAATGGTGTAAGAGTCATTTACCTGTTGCAGATGTCATGCTGTTTAATCTAATCCCACATGACAAGAAGCTAAACGTCCAGACGCTGACTTTTTATCTTTACACTATCATAGGCGACTTGATTCACGCTACTGAAACCAGTTTCTTGGTAACATGGCAGTAAGACAGTTAAGAAATCTGCTTACTGTAGAAATGTGACTGGAACCTGGTTACCTGTGTGGATGTAAAGTCACAGCAGGCTTCAAGTAATCATACTTTTTGTGGCTAACCCTAACCAAACCGTAGCCATAGTGGTGAGATCAGAAAACGCTCACAACAATGTTACCCTGTTGATATAGAGGCACCATATCAGAAAATGTTCATATGTGTTGATAAAGCAATCTCTCCATGAGGCCCATTAACTACTCAGGACCTGTATCACATGATGTCCAATTGTTTAAGTCAACAGGGACAACACTGAGCTGAGAAAAACACACATTTATCAACAACTCACTAACAATTTTGTAACTGCACCTGCTTAGAAAGATTGTGCCAAATTACTGAAAGCAGCAAAAAAGCCACTGAATCAGAATCAGCTTTATTGGCCAGGTGTGTTGGACACACGAGGAAAATTGTCTTTCAACATCAAAGTCAAATTTGAGCTGTTCTGGAAATGACCTTGTCAGGTCAGAGGCCTTGTTGGAAAGGCAGCAAAGATATCGGTCTAGAGACCAGTGTAGTATGAATAGAAGCAATGGAAAAATCTTGTTAGCCAACTTGTCACAACAACAGTGTCTACGTTGTGAAGGACACTGGAAGCAGTTACAACCTGGTTTAAGTTTTTAAACCTGTTTATGTTTGCCTCAAAGCTCCAAACAATAAAAGACAGATGGGGAGAAAGAGACACAAAGGAGGACAGTGAGAGTCCTGCTGACCATACATGGTGAAACCCCGTTCTACAGCTCCCCCTTTGCCAAGAGGTCTTTCACACGCTTAAGGCGTCACAGCATACGCTTTATGTGAAAATGTGTGAGTGCCTCTCATCACATCTCTTTCCTTAAATTTAGTTCCTCCCTGCTGCTTTTCAGACAATATTCATCATCAACTCCAAAACAACACAAACCAGCTTTTCAGACAATATTCATCATCAACTCCAAAACAACACAAACCAGAACAATTATAAATAAGCACATACTTTACTCATAAAATGTTTGTTCACCAACAGAATTACTAGTAAAGATGGAGCTAATGTAAGTTCTCAGTGCATCTCTACGACATCCGAAAGAAAGTCAGCCTACCAGGGGCGGCTATCTCTATGACATCTGCAGGTTTTATTTATGAGTAATACCTGTACAGTGCAAAAAAACACTAACTATAAATATAACAAACAAAAAACAGATGAGATTAGAATTGTTCTTTATGAATAATACTTGAATTGTGGCAATGAGGAGACCTAGCCTGGGGACTGATAGATGGTTTTTATTAAGCTATTATTAAAAAACTGGCCAACTTCAACTTACTGAACAGAATATTAATCCCATTAAAGAACTCTGTAGCAGCCACTAAGGGCGCTTCACGTTATTTATCTTCTGTAACCACAAAACATAATATTATTTTATTATGTCTTATCTACTCACAGTGTATTGAAAAGAGGAAGTAAGCTGCTTTGGCTTCAGGAGTAGTTTATCTTCCAAACAGGTAGTAGACATTCACAACCTGAAAAAGACATGAAATGGAAGGTTTTACATTTGAAATTGCAGCTCATATGTCTACCATTCCCTGTCTGTGCTCTGGGATCTGCATTAGAATAAAGCATGAATAATTTCCTTAGAAAGATGGAGCAGCTGTAGCCCTTTCACATGAATCACGAGTGTGTTCATGTTTATTTGTCCACATAATTTTATCTTTATCAAGACTAAAATGTTGACATGAGATGCATATTTTCATATCCTTGGACACGTTTTTATTGCACTGTACCAATAAAAACAAGCACAAAAGAGCAGTCATAAACACCTTGTGCCCCCATGCTGCTCGACTGAGCCAGTAGCAGGGGTTGTTCCCTGTCTGTGCTCTGGGATCTGCATTAGAATAAAGCATGAATAATTTCCTTAGAAAGATGGAGCAGCTGTAGCCCTTTCACATAAAGATGAGCATCGCCCACACCCTATTTAAAAAAACTAAACAAAAACAAAAGAAAATACAAGGCTATTAATGAGTTTACCTCCCTCACTATCAGTCATGTCGCTCTCACCACATCACCAGCTAGTTCTCAGTTTAGTTCTTAGTTTGAGTTCAAGTCTGACTCGAGACTCTGACGTCTTGGAAAAAAATGACTCAGTCTTCAAAGAAACAACAAAAAAAGATGACATGAGTCCTACAAATACCTTTCTGTGGCCGTTTAGCACTAAATCAGAGATGATGTAAGTATCTCCAACCTAGCTGAAAACCCATACATAAAGAGAAACTATAAACTTACAAAACAGAGCACAATTGATGCTAGTTATGATTTTTCTACAATGGCCATTCAGTATACAGTATGTACATTCTGAAATCTCTGTTGTCTAGTAGTTTTCATTGTACATAAGAGGTGGAGTCTGGTATTCCTGCACTGCATTTAGACACATGAGGAACTCACAGAAAACAAAGCAGCACATATTCAAACACAACTTTAAGTGACTGGCATCAGCCTGATTCTCTTCACACTGTGTCAGAGCGAATGCAAACCTTCATATAAAACATGTCTGCCGAAGCACACGGTGGCTTTTATTGTGAAGAAGACACATGAAACAATGTATTAGTCACCACTGTTAGCAAAATTTGCATATCCATCCAGTCAAAGATCCATCAGAAAATCATAAGCTGTAACAGGACTTCCAAAAACGTGTTTGTATGTTTTGTTCATATGCGCATACAAAGAAAAATAGCAGTAGTATTTGGTCCATATCCAAATCAATAAATCTCAAGCCGTCTAACATCCAGCATTCACAGACAAAGACAGCGTAATGTTTCAGTGTTTATAATGCACAGCCAAAAACCGTATCATCTGCACACATTACAAAATGATTTGGTTCAAAGTCCACCAGGGATGTTCAACAAACTTTCAAGAACAAAGAACAGCACAAAAGTCAAGAACAAAGCTCATTCTGTGTGTGTGTGTGTGCGTGTGTGTGTGTGAAATGTCCTCTTGCTCAGGATAACACTCTTCCTGTTGTTTGAGGAAGTGTCTAAAATGTCGGTCTGGCTGACTGCAAAGAGCAGAACAATAACCTGTGCTTACTCTGAGGTCCACATATTTGACATGTTTATAAGAAGTGTACATACATTTGTATGAAAAAAGGTAGGAGGAGCACCACCCACCTCCGTGGTCCTCCCTGCCCCCAAACGGCAAACAGGAAAAATCCTCTTGTTTAGATGGGTATCTAGTATAATGCTACACTGCCTTGATAATAGCAGCATATTTATCAATCTAATACACAGATTATATAGAAAATTTTGACATGGAAAACTTTGTTAAAAAAAAAAGCTATAAAAACAAAAATGACTAACACTGATGAGTGCAGTTTCCCCTGCAAAGAGTCCTCATTCATTACTGTCGGGGGATGTCCTGGCACCAAAATGAATGTATGAACTACAATAAAAGCATATGTGCAGGGTGCCATTGAAGCCACACCTGTGAGAGTCAGTCTGGGTTTATCAAAAGATCGTCTGTGGTCAAACATGACACAGGAGACAAATCAGTCTGAAGCGTTGGAAGAGAAGCGCTGAAAGAAGTGAGCTGGTAGGGTGAAGCCTCTCATTGACTGGCTCTTGGGAAAAACTGGAGGCACCAGCTCCCACAATATAAAGGGAGTTGTCACTGAAGTCTTGCTGACCAAGAACAGAAAGCTGAAGCCACTGGCTTTCTGTACACTGTGCTCATTTTGTTTCAGATGTATGGCAACGAAATACCTTCCAGAGGTCTGTGTCGCTATGTCTCTGTTGCTGGTTTGTGTGAGAGGCTAGTGACTGACCGTGTGCCTCATCTGTCAGAGGCACTGTATTTAACGTCACAGAACTGCCAGGCATGTGCAGGAAAAAAAACTAAAACAATATGTGTCACACAAACACATGCACATGTGATTCTGAAATAGGGCTGCAATTGCACTTGTTTTAATCTGTTGCTTATTTTCTTAAATAAACAAATCATTTGTCCATATAATGTTTGAAAATAAGAAAAATGGCCATCCAACAGTCCAAACCCCAAATATATTCAGTTACCATCATAGAACACTAAAGGAAATCAGAATCAGAATCATCTTTAATGGCCAAATACGTGTGAACAAACAAGGAATTAGTTAGAAACTATAAAATATATGCATTTGAGAAGACTAACTGTTACTATGATATCTTTCACACATACTGCTCTCTCAACATGTGGGAAACAGCACATATCATATACTGATCTCCACATTTCATTGAAAGAGAGAGAGAGGCAGCTGTAATCACCAAGTACAGTACGTTGTGCATACAAGGAATTTGTCTCCAGCCCTATTGGGTTCTGGGCAGGCCCTGCACACCCTTATTTATCTCAAATATGTCCTCCTTCTCTCTGATGAGCAGGAGGAGGCAGTATTTCTCAAAAGTGAAAGCCACTACAGAAGTCATTCACCTGCCTCTACGCTGTACTGACGCTGTAAACTGTTATAAGTCCCTTTACCTACTGGCAGCATTGCACAATAGCAGTGACGGTGTTAGTGAAATCACCCTGTATCTGTCTCGCATCGGTGTCATTTTGCAAATATCTGAAGCAGAAGTCCAACAAGGAATTTTAGGATTGATTAAAAGATAACCGAACCGCATCCAGCATGATGGTGCATTTTCTCCAAAGTGTTCAGCTCAGAAGTCATTTCCACAACATTAAACAACAGAGGCACTGTAAGAAAAAAAAGAAAAAAAAAAACCTGTGGTCGACAATGTCTGTATCACAGCACTGTTGTTACAGGATGATGATGGTGACAAATGCCAGCTAAAGATATGGCAGCCTGAGTTTACACACATACCCAAGGACGTCTGCTCCGCATGTTGTGCTGCCGACGGGTGTAAACAAACTAGCTGCAGACGCCGTCACAAGGCAGAGACTGCAGCCTGCCCTCGCTCTCTTCTTCCTCACCCCTTCTCTCCAGCAGCTCCCTGCTTCCCAAACATTCAAGCCAGTTAACCATTTCTTTGCCTGGTCTAAAGTGAAAACAGTATGCATCTAGTGGAAGAGATTATGTTTCTGTTACCTACACTCAAAAGGTGAAAAAGAGAATCATCTGAGTTTAACACACATAGCTGCCTCCAAAATAACCACACAGTTGAACCAACACTCCTATGAAAGAGAGTTTCAACAAAAACTAAACTTTATCATATTCATGAACAGAGGACTGCTGAATCAGACTGCATTACCTTTAGTTAGATTAACCTAATAAACTGGCCAGTGAGCATGGACTTAAATCAAGAACTACCTGATCAAAGACTGCATTTAATACCTGACATTTGATGCTACAAATTTTGGTCCATAGCACCACAATTAAAAGAAATATGGAGGTTCCAAGGCTGTGCTCATTTAAAATACATACTACAGGGTGAGCCACAGAAAAGTAGCCCGCCTCCAATACTATCTGATAGTAGGTATATAGGAGCCTGTATAGGTAGGGCTACTTTTCCGTGGCCCGCCCTGTAGATAAACAATATCCTCTAGCTACAGTATATAGACACATTTGCACTTAACTTGATAGTCCTAATGCATTAAAAAATGATCATGTCTCACCAAATGTAACACTGTAACATCTGTCTTGATGTCCAAAACTTAAAGATGTTCAATTAACTGTCATTTGACAGAGAAAAACATTATATTTGAAAAGCAGGATCCTGCAAATATGAACTGAAATGAACAATGAATTCATCAGCTAATCGACAGAGAAAAATCAAGTGGAATCAGAAAGCTGTTTCCTCGAACTAAACAAGCACAAAAGGTTTGGCTAAACTGAT
Organism: Monopterus albus; assembly: GCF_001952655.1. NCBI lineage: Eukaryota > Metazoa > Chordata > Actinopteri > Synbranchiformes > Synbranchidae > Monopterus > Monopterus albus. The sequence continues at coordinate 1,190,422 of NW_018127928.1, forward strand.
GGAAAACAAGTCAAAACAGTGGCTTTGTTTTTGCCACTGTCAACCATGGTGCAACTTGACCAGCATCAGAATAGAAAATCATCAACATTTGTTTACATGGCTGTAACAAAGATAAATTAATCCAAACAACTCTACAGATAAAGCTGTAAAACTGAACTGTAGCAGCACTGATAATATTTTTTTGCAGGACTAAAATACTTGAAGCAGCCAATATTTTTTGCAGTG
>NW_018127928.1:1190713-1233059 GCF_001952655.1 Monopterus albus
ACACACACACACACACACACACACACACACACACACACACACACACACACACACACACAAGGGTTTCACTTTTCTTTTTGATGCTTCTCCATTTCCCCATGCTCATCAATAATTAAACAGACTGTTGCATGAGAGCACTCAGATTCAGCAGACCAGTGTGGTATTTGGGCTGCTAGTCTTGCCACTTCAACAAAGAGTGTCAATCTGTGTGACACATGCATCATCACACACAACATCCCTTTCAGTTTGTGTTTACACACAGCATGGGCTCACAGTTTACAAGGTGAGAAAGCAGAATGAGGATGTCTATATGTTTCACTGTATAAAACATGATGCAAAAAGATTCTGTCCTGTGTAAATAATAACAAATCATAAAGTTTCTAAAAATAATAACAAAAAAAAAATAAGTGTTTATTTATTCTCAGTCTTTACTGTGATAATAAGAACCAACAAACATTTCTGGCATAAAATAATAATGAAACTAATGTTCATGAAGTAATTTGTTGGCTTCCTGAAACCAAGACAAAAAAAAAAAGTTGACCAAAATTCCCCCTGAAGCCATCTTAAAGAGTTATAATTACAATGTGGTCACAAGCATCATGATCACTGCTCCTCATAGCCAGCATCATCAGCTCTTCACGTCAATGTCCAGCTGACCTTCACTGCTGCACAGTGACACTCAAAACCAGCAGACTGCTCAGGACTGAAGCGACGTGTGTGCACCACATGTAAACACACACACATACTCAGCACAGGTCTAAATCCACAGTCACCATCCCTGCGCGCACACACACACACACGCACAAACACTCAGCAAAAGCTGTGGTTAGCGCCGTTGCCTCACAGCGAGAAGGTTCATGTTCTCTCCGGGTACTCCGGCTTCCTCCCACAGTCCAAAGACATGCAGCTTAGGTTGATTGGTGTCTCTAAATTGCCCATAGGAGTGTGTGTGGTTGTTCGTCTATGTGTTAGAACTGCGATGGATTGGCGACCTGTCCCCGTGACCCCGTTCAGGGACTAAGCGGTAGAAAATGAATGAAATACTGACCCCGGACGTCCACTCCTGCCCTGGCGTTAGTCTGCTGTACTCAAATTCTTCCTGCCCTCTCGTGTTTTTAAATTACCTGACAAATATAAGCGTCACTCCGTCTCATTTGCTAAAATACCTAGCTTCCGTTTCCGAAGTTACAGCTAACCCAACAGTAAGTATAAACAATGAGCCGTTAGATCTCTTTATACGATAAAACCCTCCGCGCGCTAACTGTTTCAACTTAAAATTCACAAAGAATAAATACTACTTACCGGTTCCGCTACGTGATGTGATGAATTACCCTTTTGTAAAACAACAGACAACTGTTATGTGTAGTACGTTCTTAAACTGCGGCAGCTTTGTGACTTCTCCCTGCCTGGAACCGCAACAGCGACAGCCGATGACCCCCTACATACCACGTCGGTTACGTCATCACGTAGGTTCGTCAGCACCACGTCCAAACTTTATGATACAAATGAGACCAGGCAATCAAAACGAAACTAATGATAAAAATAACAAAATAAACAAAGAGAAAGAAAAAGAACGTTAATAAAACACATAGGCCAACTGATATGTTGGAAATGATAGCGTGTGATAAAAATAGTTTTCATTCATCAAAGACTTGAAAGACGTGAAAGATCACCATAACAACCACTCTTTTACTATCAAACCAAAAGTGAGAAAATGGTTAATAATTAATCTATTACTGACTAATTCTCCCAAGATTAAACTTGTTTAAAGGTCACTTATAGAGCCACTGTTCCAAAGTAAAGTTGCAATCTACCGCCATCATGTGGACCCTACCTTGTATTGCAGGTTCCAACAAATATTCAAAGCTGCAGCGCCACCTTTAAACCAACCCCGTGTCACCGGTATAAATTTGATTTGATTTTTTGATTTGATTTTATTCTTTCAAACATGCAGAACAAATGACATCAACACACACACATAATTACACAAATCCAACCAATGCTAATCCAGAATCAGTTTGCTTATACCTAGTACATGCTTGAATGGAGTAGGAAGAAGTCAGACTTATCCAGTCCTACCCCAGTACATCATCTTATACAAAAAATTTCATGCATCATTGGCTGCAAGCAGTATCTAAACATAGTAAAATTCTCTTCTTCACCAACAAGTAATACACAGAAAACTTAAAACAGATGGTTTCCTTCATGCATTCTTGATTAAATCTCTAATTCTTGCGTATATCTTGAATGACACATACATTTATATTTGTATTTAAACTCCTCAGTTCAAATACTGTTTTTCATGTCCACACTTAAATTATTCCATGATGACCCCACTTATAGAAATACAAAATCTTTTTTGGTTGTACGTATAGCATGAACTTTTAGATTTAACTGACCCCTTAAATTGTATCCCCCTTCCCTTTCATCAAATAACTTTATGTACAAAGACAGGTAATAAGTCATTCCTGGCTTTGTACATAAGCACAGCGGTCTTATATCCCACTAAATCTAAGAATTTTAACAATTTAGACTGTATGAAGGCTACATTTGTGTGATCCCTATACCCGATCTTGTACACAATTCTAATCGCTCTTTTTTGTAATATGTACAATGGTTGAAGTGAACTCCTGTAAGTGTTTCCCCAGTTTTCAACGGCATACTCCAAATATGGCAAAATCAATGAAGAATACAAAATGCGAAGTGCTTTCACGTCCAGCATATGTCTGACCCTTATATGTCTGTATTTCTTATTGTTAATTGCAACGGTGATTTATCTATGAATCAGCACAATGTGCTGATGAACTATAGTCTTTAAGCAAGTTTCTGAAACTGTATCTGGTCACTAACAGACAGGATAGTGCATCAAGTAAATGCATGAAACATTTATACCAAATCTAATTTGGCTCCAGCTGATGAGGCTGTTTTTCCATCAGATGGAAGTCTATACATTCTCCAAATTACAACCCTTCTTGGTGCTAATACTAATAACAAAACATTAGATTTCATTAGTGTCTCTCAGTGACAAGTTAAGAGATACTGACATGGAAGAAGTGCATGAGTTTGCTTTTACAGTAAATTCTTTAAAGCCAAAATGAAATTTTAGCTTAGTTTAATACAATTTCACCAACTACTTCTCATTCACGACAATGAGTTCTAAACATTTTCCCTTTTGGAAATGAATGTTCCAGGTATCTTTTACCTGAAAGTGGCATGGATCACTAGGTTCATCTTTAAAACATTAGTATCATATCATACTAGGACTGACTAGCTATACAATGTAACTATGAACAATGAACTATGCTCTTTTATTTCCTCTACATGGAACATAAACTTAGCAGGATACTGACTATTTGTCTGGAACATGGAATTTTAGCCCCATCTTTTAGCACAATTTTGAATGGTAAATCATCCCCATGTGTGAGACAATCAGGAGCACAACAAATGGTAAACAGGACATTTTTACAGTTGGACACTTTCACTTTGCACTTTTCAGCTCATGTAATTTTTGAAGAACTCTCATTTTCTTGCCATATTACTTCAGTGTAGCTAGGTGACACCTCAATTCTCTTATCTGTATGTTACACCCCAAAAGATCATCTCATCATTGTGGTGTGTTATTTTTGCTTGTGTAACCTTCAGCCTCATATTAATTTACCTAACAAACATTTCCTTCAGGATATAAATTTCTATCATATGTAATCTGGGAGGTTTATATTACGTTATTGTGTTCACCCATTTAACCAGTACATTTGAGACCAGCCAGAGCACCCACAGGTTCTATCAAACTCAGGCAAGAATGAAAGTAATTTCTCTCATTTGCTTTAATGTCCTTTTCTATTAGTCCACCTGACCCCCTCATGGCTTCAACACCCAGTATCAGTGTTCCTTCTTTGCATCTTTACCTCTGCCAGGCACACAGAACAAATATCTTTTTTTCTGGCTATTGCTTTGTGGTCATCTTTTCTTTTTAAGGTGCTTCAGTTCTCCTTGAAATTCATAAAAACAGACATAGAAAGAACAAGCACAGCAAGTTTTTCAAAGTCCCACTAAAACTGCATTTTGGAAACAACTTAGTGCAAAAATGATCTGCTGACACGTGAAATAATACAGTACATGGCAGAAAAAGTGAAGGGCTGGAAAAGATCAAATATAAATTCATATTTTTGTTTTAAACTTTATAATATCTGTATTTTTATTTGAATCCTATTGAAAGCTATTTTTCCCAGTTCTCTTAACAAGGAACTCAGAGAGACGAGGCGGTCCAAGTGGATACAAAAAACCGTGCTGGTTTATTCAAAGGATCACAGGTAAAATTAACATTACACGTCCAGACATCTTCCACCTCCAACACTGCGCACAGGCAGATGAAGAATGAAAGACCCTGAACCCAACAGGCCTGTACATTATATCTGGTTTGGGCTAACCCCATGGGACTTGTACGGACATTAAGCCTAGGACGATATTATGATTAAGATTACGGCTAAACATATCATAATAATAACAATAATCCTCCTGCCTGCTGACAATCAAACTTTTCTATCGAGTTATCCTTGCCCACGTACACCCTGCTAAAATCTCATGACAATGACTAAGCGTTTAAACTAGACATCCTGTCTCCACTAAACATTTCTAATACAACAAGTATCTAACCAATATCTATCTGACTAAAAAAATACCTAACACTATAATCCTTAAAAGTGTAGAGTTTGGTAAATGTGGCAAAATACAGTTTTTCATTTGTGAGACAAGAGAATCTAAATTTGAAGTTAATATGTCTTGATGGAAAGTCAGTCACAGAGCTGCAAAAAGGCTATGAGGAGAAACAACCAGAGGAATGCAAAATGTCCACAAACTGATGTAACATGACTACAAACAGATAATGCCTAAAATGAGAAACCAAAAGAGAACAAATGATACGGCTTTGTCTTGACTCTCTTTCAGTCTGGGTGTCTTGTTCCTATAGGAGGTGTGAGAGACCTTTCATGTGTTAGTGAACATTGTCTCGTGTTAATTAGACATCAGCTCATTTCATGAATATTCAAAACATGTGCATCTGTGCTGTAAAAGAAACAGTAAGATGGTTGGTAAATGGTCTTATATTTGTATAGTGCCTTTCTATGCTTTACAGCACACTCAAAGCGCCTTCACATTATTTGGCCATTCACCCATTCGCACTCCCAAACACACACATTCACACACCGGTGACATCACCGGGAGCAACTGGGTGTACAGTGTCTTGCTCAAGGACACTTCGACATGATGACTGTGAAAAACATGAAACAAGTTCGTTTGTATTAAACGCAGCTAAAAAAAAATCCCACTACATTGCACCTTTTCAAAAGGCAAATGTTTGCAGTGTACTGCTGATTTCAGCCACTGGTATGCAGGAAAAGAAAAAACAACAGTTATAAATGTGCTGGCATTTACTGTGAAATCATACAGCTTTTCATATCATAACTACAGTAACTGTAATTCATCCCTGATGGCCAGCAGACTCATTCCACAGCCCTCTGTGTTTGTCCTGATTACTCTGCCTCGTGCACAGCTCCTCTAATTAAAAAATGTTCCACCTTGATTAGCAAGAATTTATTATTTACTCAAAATTATCACACTATGAAATAAGCAGCATTTGTAACAAGGGAAAAGAAAAATAAACTCACGACGCACACACAAATTGGGAATATTGTGATTAGTGTGAATTATGAATGTGGTGAAAATATGAAGATAAAGATGCCAATTAAAACTAGAGGAGAGAGTCAACACAGTTAATTTAAATACAAACGAGTGATCACACACAAAAGACTTGCTACAAAATGATCTAGTGTGGGTGTTTCCTCTGTCTGTTCATTTCCACTAATTCACACCATTTGTCTTTCTTAGATTAAGAAGATGTGGTGGCTTTGGTTTGAAAGACCAGGCAGGAAATGTCACATTTTCTTTTCTTTTCTTCTTCTTTTTTTCTTTTTTAGGAGAAATAGGAAATATGTAATAAGTCTAGTAGCATTTCACTAAGTATCTATTCATGTATAAATTTTAATTTCACTGCATCCTAAGGGGTGATTCTGCAGTTTTACTACTGTTTTAAGTTTCAACAGCTAAGACAGCTCATAACCCAGAAGTAATATTTAAAAATGTTTAATACAGACTGGCCAGCCATCACACTCATTCACTGCTCTTTGTCAAAAAAGGTCTGATAAAGAGCATGAGCTAGAAATTGACCTGTCTGGCGCTTTCTAACCTTTGACATTTTATGCAAAGTGAATGGAAATCCCATAACAACTGGGATGGTGAGAGTTTATAAGGTTAAAAGCTGCACACGCTCAGTGAAAGAGATCATATTGGACAATAAATATGATTAGTGGTATGGAAAATAACCAGCTCATCAAATATGCATTATGATCCTGCATATTTTATAGGGATAAATATAACAACAACTCTGGGAAGAGGGCTGAACTTAACATGCACACATGCAGGACATATGAATAGGAGAGTTAGGCTCCCAACAATAATAATAAATCTTTTGCATCCTGTCAGTAACTGGGCTGCACATGAGGAGGTTTATTACAAAAACAGATGTCGATTATAAAAAACCTTATTAATCTTTAGAAAATGACAGATGGCACCAGATTAATGCAACTTTTCACACTTTTCAAATTTCTAATAACAAGATCATTTGCGCCATCGTCAAAAAGCACTTGATCAGAAGCTTCTCCATAAATATCCAACAAATAAGAAACATCCTCATCTCTCCACTGAGCCCTCTCCTCCATGTTTATTTTTACTGGTCTGTGAAGGGCCGACACTAAATAGTGACAAGAGGCAATATATACAGAGGAGGGAGGCGTTAAAACAACCACATGAATTCAGATATGACCGTCCTGACAGCACTCGCAGAGTCAGAGATCGAATATGAATCAGATCTGGGAGCAAGTAGCCCAGATCTAATCTGAAAACATCTGATCTGATTTATTCATATGTGGAAACATCAGATCTGAAGAAAGGAAAAAAACTGGGTTCAGCCAGTAACATTGACCTCTGTGGCTGTAGCAGCCTAACTAAGAAAAAGCAAAGGTGGAAGTCAGGTGACATTATACAGTGACAGGTCCAGTTAGGGTGGATGGATGAGTTGACAAAACACTGGACTTTGACTCAGAGGATGGCTGTGTATCTCCTTTTCCCAAACTTATTTCCTTTTTTTTTGCTAGCTGTTCTGTTCACACACACATTGACATTAAAAGTAAAAACATAATATAAAAACTCCTGAACAATAAACCGTCTTTGCAGCTAGCATCTGTCTCAAAACAAAAATGTTTCTCCTTCCTTTCTGCTCCTCTTCAACATGCATTTATTGTGTCCAGTGAAAATAGTAACACAGCTTCCAACTGGATTCTCCACATCATGTTTTCTTTATGCAGTAAACAGTTGTAGGGTCCTGAAATTCAAAATGAATTTATCAGCGTGAGTCCTTCATAAAAAGCAACACATCCTGTTAGATGCCTTTCTGAACCCCTTCTGTAAGACACTATGAACATGAAAGTCACAGAAATATCTCAAATGTAAATGCCTGCAATATCTTTGCCTCAAGCAAATTTACATTCTGATAAAGAAACGTCTTTGTATGTGGGAGGCACTGGCAAACATCCTGGTTTATGAACTGTCTGTCAGCTGCATGTGAAGCAGCACATACTTGCTATAGCAGGAAAGAGAAGGAGAAGCAAGGGAAAAGGAGAGAAAGAGAGAGACTCGATTTAAATGTGGCACTGAGAAAAACAAAGGAGGGAAAACAGATTGTGTATTAAGATGTGTTGCCTCTGGTGAAGCGCCAGTTGAAGACGAGGAAGAACATTTGCAGCCTTCAGTTCTCAGTATTATTAGCATTAGTTTCTGCTTTGGTCAGCTCGGAGACGAGAAGCAGCCAGTGGAAGACGGCAGAAACTTCAAACTGAGCTGCTGGGAGTCCACGACGGACAGCAAGGGATTTAATTCGAGATCCTGGTTTCAGATAAAGGAGCATTCTGTGAAACTGAGGAGCAAAGATGAACCAAACTGCATCCGTGTCTCATCAGATTGAGTGTCAACCTGCCAAGGACACCAAGGTAGGAGGGATTTGTTCATGATGTGGTTGTTTTTAGTCCTTTTTAAATCTCACACTATGCTTTTATCCTCACTGCACCACTCACCTATAGATCAGCTGATTACAGCACATTAATATTTAACATTTGCCACAGTTCTGATCTTAAAGCACCTTGTCGGAGCCCTTACACTCTCCCTAACAAGTGTTGTTTTGTGCATTTCTAACCAATGGCTCTATCCATAATGCTAAGGTGGTTGTTCCAAACATATCCAGCTGAAGTAAATAATTATAAACAAGCTGTGTCAGTAAAAAAGATGTTTTTAGACAGTTTTTGAAAGAAAGGTATGGCAGGTTTATGTGTTTGAGGTGTTATCACACAATCAAATAGCCTCACAAAGCATCAAATATAAGAAGAAAATGAAATCTGCCACTGTCAGAATGCTTAACAGCCCTTCTGAAAACACTTCTGGTTTTAAAATAGCTTTTCAGTTCTCATTTGTTGCAAAGTTGCCCTTCTGTTTTTGAAAAAGCCCTTACAGTTATAGCGGGTAGCATTGTGTCATTTTGTGATATGATACAATCGATCAGTGCAACAAAAAGAAGAAGTTTTGTCATGGTGGCACGTTGTTCTACAAACATGATGTCTGACACAACCAATCATGAGTTAATCCATCAGATAGAAGCAGAATTAAAGAATGACTATGACAGTGTAGCTCAGAGGCACGAGGAGGCTGCAGTGACCACAACACACACAGTACTGTAAGTGTGACTTGAGCCACACTGCGAGACTTGCACTTACTGCTCTTTGTGCTTAATGCTGGTGATGAAATGTGTCAAACTAAATGTTAAGATAAAAGTATCTGACTTAAACTGGGCATGTGTTTGAGTGTGCTGGTCTTGTTTAACACTCAGAAGAAGCCACAGTGCACTGGCATCAACTCTGGGTGTCAGTGATGTCAACAAAACAAAAGGACAGTAGAATATATATATTTTAAGACTATGTTCTCAACTGTATATCTCAATCATGCTGAAAGATCAAAATGCACTCATGCTTTTTGTGCCCTCCTCAGCTGATATTACAATACAAGGCAGAGACAGTGACAGCAGTGAGCAGACTAAAGACTCCAACACTACAGAGCTTCATTATGGCTCGTAGTTTATGCAAAGCAGTTTTTCCTGTAGCTGCGAGCAGATCCCTCAGACAGGGAGACAAACAGCCAATGTATAATCCTGTACAAGCCTGTGCTGCTGTAGCTCCACTGCAGCACCATGGAAGTAATCTGGCAGGAGGGATAAGAGCAAGAACTTCTGCAAAGGAATGCAGATTTTTTAAAGCATTTCCTCACATGCTGTATATGTGAGCTCATGTTTTGTCTGGTGAAAAAAAAGAGCTCCCCAGTCATTTCTGTTACGCTTTCTCTTTTCTTTAACCACTAGTCTCAACATTGACTTCACAGCCATCAAAAACCAAAAACACTTGAGGTTTTTACATGTCAAGAGTAAATAATTACTGTGGATGCATTGTTGCTTTCATTTGCATCATTTAGCCTGAGTGGTTTTAATTGTGTCATAAATCACAGCTCTGTAATCCAGACTCATGCGCCACCTAGTTGTTGCTGCTTCACAAATAAGCAGGAGCCTTTTGAAATACAGGAGCTGTGTATGAACAGTGAGCCACCAAAAGCTGCTGGGCTAATGTGCTGATCTAGTAACGATGAAATTAGCTTTGAATCTGGATACAGACACATCTGTTTTATTAGTTGCTCTTTATGCAAGTATTTAATCCACATGAATCTGATAGCATTTGTTTCATTGCAAAAAACTGCACAGTGAAAACTGTAGTATGCAATAAACTCCTCCACTCATACAGAGACAGAAACATTATTGTATCACTGTCTGTGGTGACCCTGGAATTATAATGTGTAACAAAACATCTGCTTGACAGCATGTCCATCTCACCTCAACACAGTGTCAAATCAGAGGAGCTCTAGGTGTGAAATCTAAACACAGTCACTGCCAAAGCAGCTATCATAAATATAATCAGACTCTGATTTAACTAGGGACATTAAATATGTATTTATGCATTGCTAACATATTTTCTAAGATCTATTTTATCTAGAAAAGTGACACGTTAATGCTTGTTTTGCTCAGCAGGCTTTCACGCTACACCTTTAGCGGGATCAGTTACAGCTAATATCTGATGACACTCTGTGGGTGTTATGTATCTTTCAATGGTCTGTGTCAAAGTCTCTTTTCCAGGTGTTTCCAGGTTTTCACATAACGGTGAAAATCTACAGTATGTCAGCCTTGTTCAGATGACTTGTTTTGTCCAACGGTTCAAAAACCAAAGGCATTCCATTTGCGATGATGCAACGCAGAAAAGAAGAACACAAACGTGGCATTTTCTCATATTTATGAAGCTGGAACCAGTAATTTAGAATTTTGACAAAACTCATTGGTGATTGATAATTAGACTAACTGATAAACTTTTAATAGTTTCAGCCCTAATGTCTTATCTTCTAATACACTGATGTTATGAGAGTCTTTTACAGACCAGCCCCAGCTCTGTCAGTAGTTTCTTCTGTAGTTGCTGAATTAAAATAATCATATTTTGACTAATTTCATGTGCACAGACAAATGTGACTTTTGCTCTTTCAGGCGCTTTCATGTAGGAAAGAATTCTTTATCTGATATGCTGGATGGATTATTACATATGAACTTAAGGTTTTTATATGAAATATGTGGCTGTAAATACAGTTATACCATGGGGCTGATCAACTGCTATGTTGATAAGACTGGTTTTATTAATGTTACACATCCAAAACTATCAGTTTTCTTTTTATTCCTTTGCCAGTTAACCGCAGCATCACACTCATTCAAAATCAATGTATATTTATCATGATGAACTAGAACAAAATGTAGGGAGTGGCCCATTTTATTTCATTTTAAGGAAATGTTTTCCTTCAGTTCAAAAATGTCTGCTCTCTTATCATCATTACGGTAATCATTCCTTCCCCGTCTCCTCATTTTCAGCTGCTGCTATGATCGTGCTGGTTGTTGCTAAGTAACTTGTTATTTCAGGATATTTCTAAATAGATATATATCTATATATATGTATATATATATATATATCAGTCAAATCCCATTTGCATGAGGTCAGGAGAGTGGGAGTGTGTTCATAGACAGTGTTTGCAGTGAATCAGTGGTTGGAGCACTGAGCAGCACTTTTAAAGGACAGAAATTCTCATCTTCTAGATGTTGTTTTTCTATCTTTAGAGCATCTGTTGACATAGAGGAGTATGCTTTTATTTTGTCTACTCATCTAGTACCTAATCGAAAATGTGTAAAAATGTCTTTTAGCAAGTCTGACCTTGAATCATTAGACAGCAAAAAGATTTTGGATTTTGTACTTTAAATACTCACTGAATAGTGTGAGAATTATATTTAATTGTATTAAAAACAACAAAAGGGTAATTCTTTTGAATTAAATTACGACTGACAGTATTATTGTTTGGAACGAAATACTGTAAGATTAACTGTTTTATTGTGTTTCCAGTGCACTAAGAGGGATTTTAGAGGAGACTAAGCTACATCAATTTGGTGAGACTTAACCCCTCACAAGTAACTCAACTCAAATGTCAAGTCAGAGCTGTTTTAGAGAAGACAGTAACGCATTTATCTCTATTTGATTTATTGACTTACCCCATTAGATTTATAAGGATATAACAGAAGACCATTGGCTGAGCTCTAATGGCAGCTCACAAATATTTAAATGAGTAACGTTTACAAGTTAAGATTCCTCTTAACTGTCGACAACTCACATGACACTTTCCCTCCATTTTATGGAAGTAACAAAGCAAAAATGATGGGCACCAGTGGGTTTACATGACACAAGTACTGAAACCTATCAATTTAAGTGTAGTTAGCTCAGATTTTATTATATTTTTATGTGTTGATTTGAGGTTTATTTAAAGGAATTGTTTGGCATTTTGGGAAATTATTTGCTTTCTTGCTGAGAGTTAGATTAAAAGATTGATGCATGTACATGGAATATAAAGTCACACTGAGCAGCAACTGGTTTAGCACCAAGACTGGGAAAAAATGAGGGACTTATACTGTTTCCTCATCTTTATGCTTAGATAATCTAACCAGCTTCATCAGAGTAGCTTCATCTTTCCTGTACAGACATGGCAGTGGCATCATCTAATTCACTGTAGCAAAAACAAATACACATATTTCCCAGAATGTCAAACTTTTTTCTTTAAGTCATAAACTCAAAATGTAAAAGATTGAAACTTCCTCTAATGGAAAGAGGTTTTCAGTCAACATAGTTTGTTTCCTTTGAAGGAACTCAGAACTTGTACCGGGGTGAGCTGCCAACTGTAAACCCTGTGAAACAGAGCAGATTGCCATCTGAGTTTAAACAGCCTGTCCGGTTCCCAGTCACAGTCACGTTGTGTCGTCACTGTCATCTGTTACTGTGCAAAGGGACATGGAGTAAAGAAGCTCGCTAGCCTGTGGAGAAAGATGACTAGTCCTGTTTCAGCCATCTTCATCATCGTTGACCTAACTGCATTGAAGGTGCCCATAAACCTGTGATTAGCATGCTGGCCTTTGAGCACTGATATGCTTCAGTAGATAATGTTACCACATCCCACTCACATAATATGTTGAAGCAATATTAATGAACCATACACTGAGCACTTTAGTGTGCTGTGGTGTCACTTAATAAAGGCACAAAGGAGAACTAGCTACTTGAATAGATTCACAGTTTAGATTCACAGGCACAAGATTTGTTGTTTAAAAATCTGAAATGCAGAGCAGAGCTTTGTGCATTTGCACAGCCTACACTGTTATCTTGAGAAAGCCAGGCTGTGTGTGAGATAAAGAGTCCCCCTGCCAAGTTTCTGACTAGGCTATGCAATGCACAAGATATTAACACAAAACTGTGAACTACGGTATCAACTTAATATTCACTGTTGCTTGCTAACATTCATACTAATCGCTCACACTACATGTACTACTGATACAGCAGCAGGTATTACAGCTACTGCTAAGGTGGATTCAGCAAATGCAGTACAACCAGGACCATTTGTGTAGTATTATTATTTCTGTGGCTGATTCATCTGGTGTTAGTCTTTCAGGCATGTTTGTTTTTTTTGCTTTGACCCTCAACACAACTTTCACTATCAATATAAAGGATATTACATATGTTATGCATAAAGTATATAGTGATTTGCAGTATTATACAGGATATTAATCTTCAGTTTTCTATTCAAGCTATTTAATTCTTTTCTAAATGCATTTGCTTCTCATTTCTTTTATTTACTTATGTATTTATGTGAAGTAGCTGCTGTAACACTGCAGTTTCCCTCATTTACACAAACTCTATGTCTGTTGTGACGTGGTCATGTCATGTTTTGAAAGCAAATTAACTTTATGTTCAAAGGTTATACACTATCAAACCCAAAACATCACAGTTTCCCCCTTCATTTGCCATTTTGGATACTCCTCCTGGAGTAGCTATTTTGTTGCAGCTATAACTTTCACAAATAGTACTACAGCTGACATTGCCACTACTCCTCTCTTACTGCTGTGAGCACTGTTACTGCTACAGAATGATGCGTCACAGCATAGCAATGGACAGATTCACCTGCAAGGGCACCTACAGTGTCAAAAGACAAGCTCCAATTAACTTCTGTTCATGAAAATGTGGTGCCATTATGTAACTGTTTACATGGGGCCCCTTTGTTAGACAAGTACTAATGCAGCACCCTTATTAATTTGAGTTGATATTGTGTCTTAGTGGTGCATATTCCCAAACAATGTTTTACTGAATTAACTGCCAGTTGATACACAATACATCTGCAGCTTTTGGGCTGCCTCATTTGTAATGAATTCACACAGTAAACTAATTTCATTATATGCAGGTCTGTTTTTTGTCACTAGAGGACAGTCTTTCACAAGACTGCACTGCTGTCAAGGTTTGACAATGGATTTCTACTGGCATCCTGTGATGTAATAGGAAACTAAAAATCCTGCTCAATTCAGTAAAAATCTAAAAAAAAAATGATTAAATGTAAAACCAGAGGTTTTCCTCACCACACCATAACTCATTGTGATCTCCACTGAAGTTTATTTGATATTATGTGGTATATCGTGTATGAGTTTATGTGCTGTTAGAATAACCAAAAAATGAAACAGCCTACATCATCTTCACCTTATTCATCACAGTTACCTTTATGAGAAAATCATGAATGTACAGTAAGAGCTGTTTTCTTTGATGTGCTTTATTTTTGGGTCAGTGAGTCAGACTGTGGCTCACATGGCACCAAGCACTATGAGGACTCATCTCAGGTTAGACTGCTCTGAAACATAATTGCCCAAACCAAGGTCACTGCTTCAAGGGCAGCAGCTCAGAAGCTACACAGTGCTCACATCTGTAAACATACACATCCCTGCAAAATAGCTCTCCTCACTCAGGCACAGCTGCTAAACATATACAGTAGCATGAACACTTATATGGTAACCAAATCTACTGCCATCCAGTGCGGCTTGGCCAATGGTTAGTAGCCATACACAGATCTAGACAGGTGACAAATGAAAGGAAACACGATGATAAAGTATCTCAGTAAGGTGCAGGGCTGCCACGTGCCACCAGAGCAGCTTCAGTGCACCGTGGTATACGAGTCTGTGAACTCTACTGGAGGAATGAACACTGTTCTTCCGACAGATATTCTCTCATGTGGCGGTTTGACGATGGTGGTGGAGATGCTGTCTAACACGTCGGTCCAGCATCTCCCATAGGTGTTCAACTGGATTGAGATCTGGTGACTGTGAAGGTCTTAGCATATGAGTCACATCATTTTCATACTCATCAAACCATTCAGTGACCCTTATGCCCTGTGGATGGGGGTGCTGTCATCCTGGAAGAGTTTTAATTTGTCACCTGTCTGTAGATATACAGTTCAGAAAAAGTCATGTACCTGAAAGCTGGTTGTGCTGTAGCTCTAGATCTTCATGGCCCAGGGGAGAAAAACAAGACTGTCACCTGGAAGCTCACAGAGTAAATAACAAGCAGCGTCTTGTTAAACAAGACTGTTGTCACAAGTGTCTCTACAGCAGTGACTGAGTGAAAAGTCTGTCAATCTTAACACTGAGTTCAGCCTGAGCAAAGAAAATCAGCTTTAAGTCAGGAAATGAATTACCGCTGATTAAACTGAGTAAAAATGAAAGACAACTGCTGTGAAAATGTAATTGTGATGCATTAGCTGTCATTTTATTTTCACATTTTTACCAACTTGTCTCATTGTGTGGACTGCTCTGAGCAATTAACAGCAAGTAGTTAATAAAGATCATTAGTGTTCGTGACTGAAAACAGCAGGTTCCTTCAGTTTGAGACACATGCCACCAGCCTTTATCACCACAAAATAAACATTATGAAAGGTTTTCATTTTCCAGTGGTGCTACTAGAACCAGGCACATGCTGTTCAGTAATGACACATTCTCCCTCAGTTGAAATCATCATTATTTTGGAAATGTTTGACGCATCTGCCTGCCTACATTGTCACAGGACTTTTAATCCAGCATGCATGGATTTAATTAAACATAAACAATAAGATAAGCACAATTACAAGCACAGTTTAATGCATTAAAGCTGTTTGATATCACAGTTTACCAACTGTTTCAGTGGTTTTGTTTAAAACCTTTACCATGCCTGTGACTAAGCTTTTGTCAGCAAGTGTGAAGGCAGAGAAAACTGGAGAAAGAACAAGCAGATGTTCAGTTAATTGGCACTGGCGGTCAGTCACAGCTTCCAGTATGGAGCTGAATAAAAAACAGCGAGAGAAAAGAGATAAAGAAGGGCTGAGCAGCTCCTTAACACCTCTGACTAATAAAATCTTTTCTCTTAATCAGCAATGAACTCTGTGACCCATGTCTTCTCTCAAGGTGGTAATATGTAAGGTTAAAAAAGTGTCTGTGTGGAGAAAGAAAGAGCTAATAAGGTGGTTCTGTGAAAAAGTCATTTTTAAAAGATAAGTTTTAAATTACTCTAACTAAACCTAGTTTAACTTAAAAAGTGGAAACAGGGAGAAACAGCTGGCCTGGCTCTGTCTGTACAACAGCTTAGCAAATGCACTAGCTTTCCTTTAGTGTCTGCTGAAACACTACAACATTGCTGTGCTGTCAGACATGTTAGCAGTCTTCTTATCTAACTCTCGACAAGTAAGAAAATAAGTGTATTTAAGTCCTCCCTTCTAAAGATATCTTAGCTTCTGTATTTGTTTTTCAAATTTTACTGCAATACTACAAAAGTAAAAGAACTGCAGCAAACATCACTCCGAGCAGCAGCTTCACCACAAGGTGTTTAAATAAATGGCTCTTTATTGGTGACTTTAAGACTTTAAAGACAGTGTCTCACTCTGCAATATTGCTGTGCCGTGAGCATCAGTCAAGCACAAGTGTCAGTGTCTCCTCCGGTGAAGCAGCACCTCTTACTTTCTAATTCCTATAATCTGTCTAAGCAGGCTGGGTTGACTTTGAGCTCCTGCTGCGCAGCAGAGTGAACATTGCGGTTTGACTCTAACCCTCTCCAGGCTTTTCTTTGCTGCCCGTCAACCTTTCTGCTGCTCATTGATGCCTTGATTCATAGATGTCAGAAATTTGCATCTTTTTAACCTTCTTACTCGCATATTTAAAGTCTTTGGGCAGAAAGTTCAAACAGCATCATGGGTAAGGTTTGGTCTATTAAATGAAAATCTCACCCTAAAACCCTTTCTACTGTATCTCTTCTGTCATTTGATGCGATTTGATTGTTGTACCTGAGAAATGACAAGACATCAGGTCTAGATACTGTATTTGTAGGCACATTTCAATCATTTAAAATATTAACAGAAAATAAAGCACAAGAAGAAAAGGCCTTTATTGTCATTGCATTATGTACAAAACTAAGACATTTCAGTGCCATTACAGTGGTGCCACACAGTAAGTCAAATGAATAAATACCCCAGTTAAAAGTGAAATAACACAAGCCACACAAGACTTGACAAGTCTTAATAATCACAAGTCTTAACAAGTTAAAAACAAAGGTCCCTAACACATTTAAGTACAAAGATAACCCAATCCAGTCCCTTAGTCCCAGTCTATCAAAGCCACATAGGAGTACCATGTGTAACTGCTACAAAAATGATGAGGGAGCCCCTGAGATAGACTGGTGACCTGTTCACGATGGACCCCGCCTCTCACTGGCTCCAGCGCCCCGTGGCCCTGTTCAGGATAAGTGGTATAGATAATGGATGGATGGATTATGAGAGTGAGTGATTTACATAATGTATTAATTGTACATGGGATGCTATTGCACATTAAATGGTAGATACTTTCCATTTTACATGTTTTGATTAAGAATATAGATTGCTTTAGGAAAACTGTTCTTGAATCCGTTTGTCCAGGTTATTAGTTACACTGTTGGAGAGCAGTGTCACCAAACCTACCAAACCTACGCCCTTGGATAATAGTGTGAAGAGTCTTTTATGATGTTTTGTGCTCTGGTTATGTAATGTGTGTTGGCCGATATCTTCCAGAGGAAGCAGAGAACAGCCTATGTCTTTATTTATTATTATTATGGCAGTTTCTGGTGAGAGAAGTCTTCCTTATAGATCTTCTATGCTGCTCCAGGGACTACAGCAGGCTCAGTTGAACAGACTGTACTGCCTTCCATCAAGTTTCAGAGTTTATTTAGCATTCATTACATGCACATATTCAGCACAGACACCCCACCCTGCACCCCAGGAACAACATTGGGTAGTGCACAAAATCACTAATTGAAATAAACTAACACATGGTGGAAAGAGGCAAAGTCAAAGCTCCATTATGTAAACTAAAGGATTATTCCAGCTTATTACAACTTTGAACTTGTTTGTATAGTTTAGTTTTTTTTTTCTCTACAATTTATAACACCATGCTCACCGAGAATAGCTAACAATTCTACCAGTTTTGGAATAAAAAGCCAATATCTTTGGTTCTGCTGCATTGATTTTGGTATGTTTTGAGAACTATCCATCATGGTTTTGACGCTGTTAGAGAAGTGCAACATTACATTAGTGGAACAACTCCCCAGTGCAATTTATTTGGAAGCAGAGAACAAAGATCAGCTATAAAATTAATACACAAAGTGTCTGTTGTAAACATCTGTCATGGTTTACAGACTGACTTCAGCTCGTCATCATTGAGCAGATTATTTCTCTGTAAAATGAAAGTCTGCTAATGACCTTTAATGGGCACACCTTTGGTTGTACCCTCAAATAAAGTGATTTATTATTAAATAAAGTGGCTTATTGTTGGCCTCTTTATAAACTGATCAATAATCTTGGTGCTGCTGTTTCTTGCGCTGTCTGGCTGAATTTTAGAGACACTTCTGTATTCCAAGACCTCAGCAGTGATTTTTGTGGGTTGAATGTTAATATAATGAACAGACAAACAGAAGATTAAGCTTCAGGTTGTTATAAATAAGAACGTCCCATTTATTTTGAACTAAAATAACAATTTTTTGACAGGTAACTGCATGTTTTGTTCATGTTTGCGAATGCTAAAACACTAACACTACTGTGTTATAAATCTACCTAAAATGAATTGATCTGTTACACTTTATGCACTTAATTGATAAAATGCATTTTTACTCAGTGTTAAAGCCTAATGCTACACATTTTAAACAATAAAGGTGTTATTATGTTATTATTGTTACTTTGTTTGTCCTAGGAAATAAAGGTATGAAATCAACATTTTATGACCTATTTTTTACATCTTCTTTTAAACCCACCTTAGTCTGATTGTCCTTTCAACACAGAAAGTGGAACAGTTCAGCTCAGTGGGCTTCAGTGTCACCAGCAGGCAAATTTCCCCGGACACAAGTGAAACTGGGTTGACTGATTTCACTTATGAATGACACCATTTTTTACATAGTAAAATCAGAGCAGGGGGGTTTTGTGTGTGTGCATGTGTGTCTGCCAGACGTGTGTTTACTCCGATAAGCCAGACAGACATGCTGGCAGCAAGAGTAGGAGAGGAGACCATTTCTTCCTTGCTCATTGTTGTTTTTTACTCTCCTGCAGTGCAGAACGAATACATTTTTCATTGTTTTTGGTCATTTTGAGCTTGTGTGATAGTTGAAGAGGAGGGAGCGTCTCGTTGCTGCCTGAGTTTGATGCTTCACGTTTAAGTGTTTTGACTGGAAAGACATCAACATGACGGAGCCAGAGCTCAGGTACCTGGAGGTGAGGTGTCTGTAGCTTTTTATAGAAACCACAGTGCTGTAGTTCCTATGGATGGTGTTGACTGAGTGTTATAACACGTGAGCCTTCAGCAGTTCCTTAATATTTTAAACATCCTGAGGTTTCCTGCATAGCTGAAAAAAATCAATATTTTGGTGGTCGATAGTTATTAAAGTGTACATATAAAATGTAATGTTTCCAGTATGTTTACACTGATAAGGCTGTTTGAGACACGGTGATGGACCTCCATCAAAAAGAGTGACGTGTGTGTTTTATCTTGAAGTCCCAGGAGTGTCTGCTGCCTTCAGGGAGAGGTGAGGCTCAGAGAAAGAGAAACACGTCCCCAGGGACTCAAAGTGTGTCAGGACTCAGGCTGTTGTTGTCAGTGATGAATGGGCTGTAGAGCGTGTTTTTGTGAGATTTGAACACTGGATGTTGGGGTTATTTGGTTCAGACTTTAGGCAGCGGACCAGAAAACATTTGTCCCAACTAGGTTTTCAGCACAGGAGGCACTTTATATGTATGTATATATAATGACTGACATTATATAGACTAGTTAATGAATTAAAGCAAACTCAGAATACTTAAACAAGACAAGAGCTACATGCATCTTCTCAGCAGGTTCACATGTCTCGGCTTCAGAGGAACGTCCACATATCCATCGACTGTCTAAATCTGGTCTCAGCGGCTTTTTTTATATGACAGCAAACAAAATGGAAAAATGATAAGAATCTATTAGGTTACTTTTGCAGAAAACTGTGAAAAACATAAATCACAGTTTACTGAAGCCCAAGATGACGATAACAATAACACAAGCAATTTAAAAGCTTTCAAACCCTAAGAACTCAGTTTATTATCACATATGGCAAAGGCAGCAAATCATCACATTAAGAAGCTAGAAGAACACTATGTTTTGTATTTTTGCCTGAAGGTTTTGCCTTTTACAGTCTTTCTCAGGTCATCTTTGCCCAGGTCCAATAAAAGACCACATAGCAGGTTATTTAGTCTGCAGCCATGAGCCCCATTTTGGATTGGGTTGAATCATGAAGGTCTAAAACAAACATCTGCATATAATTTAACTTGGGACTCTCCAGGTGTAACATGGGGTTAAACCCTGTTGGCAAAATTTATAACATGCACTCAGTGCTTTCTGTTTGATACTATAAAGGCTTTCTCTGGATGCACGGATGCCTGGAGCCCAGCTGGAATCTCAGGCTGGTTAATGAGTGTAGCACATTGGGTCAGCCAGTAAACCCTCACCTGCCTGTTTCTAGGTCACTGTAGAGGATTCAGGGGTTTTTTTCACACCCTTCACTGCTTTTTGTCTTGGCTCATGGCATGTTAGATTTCAATTTGTCATCACCAATGTGCATTTCTGTTTCTCAGTGTTGTTATTTAAATATTTGAGGAAATAATGTTAGTAACAACAGAATAATTTCAGCATCAGCTGCATCACTGCGCTACGTAACAGTGTCTTAGTGTTTTTCATGGCCTTGGTTCATCCAGATTCTCTAACTCTTTGTCATGTAAGACTTTCATACCTGTTATGTAAAAACACAATGTTTTTGGTTATTTGGTTTTGGTGAACAAAGCTTACTCTCATTTAAATGCAGTTTGTTCTGGAAACCAAACAAAATCACTGTGTATAAATGACAAAGTCCACTTATGTCATTATGGAAATGACTAACATGTTTGCAGGTACATGGCTTTCATCTGCCAGCATCATTACACTCCCCCTCACAGCTTATTGTTTCTGTGCTGTTTGTAATTTTGCATCTTTATAAATGGATATTCAGGCCTTGAGATGTAAAGCGTTCCCATGGTTCAGTGTTTAAGGCCCCTTCTGCTACTAAACACACTGAAATATAAATTAATATCAAAGGAAATTCTTTTCTTTTATTATGATTATTTACAGATTGGTCCTTGAATACATTTCCTTCCCCTACACCTGGTATTACTTTGAACACAACAGTAAGATGGAAGAAAGATACATATGGCAATAGGTTATGCTTTTTTGGGGTGGGGTGGGGGGATTTTGTGCAGTTGCCTAACAGGCACTTTTGTGCCTGTAACAACTTAAAGAACACAACTTTTTTTCTTTCTCGTCTTTTAAGCACAAGACAAGCTGAATAATCTGCACAGATGTTATTTAATGTGTGGATGTTTTTTGCCCTCAGTGCTTTAAGGGCTTTTCCTTGATGGTACTCATCACTGTCAATCCACTGCTTAAATACTTTCACATTCTTATATATCTAAACATAGCTATAAACAGTTTATCGATGCTTTAGTCAGTGCAAGTGGATATTTAAATGCAAGATTGGATTTTTTTTTTTTTGAAGATAAATAACTTTCTGTGAACATGGTACACATATTTTTAAGGATCAACATATTTGTGCCATTCAACAGTTCCTCATTAATATAAAACATAATCCAACAGCAGTTACTGTATGTTTCCTACAATATGAATTTGCTTTTAGTAATTAATTGTATATAAAAGCAATTTCCAGGAAACAGGGTTGACTTTTTTCCAACACACAAGGATTAGGGACATAGTGAATGGAACACAGATGCATAACAGTGTCACTATACAGAAAGAAATGGTGTACAGAGTTGAAAACATGCTGACACAGAACAAAAACTTGCTTTCCACCAAGCCACCAAAGACTATCTGCCAACGACTGCACAAAGCTGTAAGAAAAAAGCCTTCAGAGACTTGTTCTTGAATACATTTGTTGGAAAAACTCAACTTGAAAAATAGAAAGGAAAAATCATAAAATGTTACTGCAGGAAGAGACAATCACATTCCATTGAAGTTGCACCAGGCTATGTAATAAAAAACGTAATAAAAATGATGTGTCTTTTAAATGAGCAAGGACTTGAGGGGCCATCAGTATCTTCCTTCCTTTAGTAAGTATAGTTTTGTGTGTCCTAAAGAACGAGGAAGCGAAGCAGTATTTCAAGACTTTTACTTGCTCTTATCAGGACTTTGCCTCAAATCATTCTGGGTCAATTAAGAGACTTAGAGTAGGAACCTACCTTATCAAAAAAAAAAAAGCTTTCCCAGCCAACCGCAGTGGTTCCTAACTCAGGCCCTGCAGGTTACCATCCTGGCAGCAGGTTAATTACATTCACCTGTCATCCCAGGTGTAAGTCAGAAAGCAGGAGTGAAACCCAGACGAGTTTGGAAATCAGACAGGAGGAGGAATCTCAACTGTTTCGGCTCACGGCCCATTAAAACAAAATGTTTCCTGCTTGCTGTCTCTGGAAAAGGCCGCACAGCATTGGATGCTACTGTTCTGATCTTTTTTTTCATGGATTTCATTGTGGATCCCAATGGTTAAAATGATGAAGCCCAAGTCTAAGTAAAAACGATGTTAGAAGGGCCCAGCACAGCCAAAGGAAAACATCTTGGGATGCTGTGTTTGAATTTTAGAGGAGGCCAAGAAGCTCAAAATGACTCAACATTTTACAAGTAAAAATACACACCAAATAATAAAAGAAAGCTGTAACATGACAAAACAGATACACATAATAATAAAACTGTTTAATATGTTGCTTCCTATCCAATACATCAACTCAAAATAGCAATAATTTGCTGATAGTTACTTCCAGCACAACACACAGCAGATACTTGAATACTGTGTGCATAATTTTAAACACAGACAGAATGGCAAGAAGGCCAGCGCACAAATATATGCATGCAAAGAGAATGCAAACATGCACAAAATCTAGAGCTATGCTGGACACACAAGCACAGATGCACAAACTCGCTTGTGGTCTGAAGACTGCAGAGAAGATTTCTGCCTTTGGGATATTATTGAACTTCCCAAACACCGGCAGAGGTCAGAGAGAGAGAGAGCTCATTTCCATGTGATCTCTGATTCCATCAATTAAATATTTAATGGGAAAGAAGAGAGTCAAAGCTTTGAAGATCTTCCTTCCTCATCTTCAGTTCCTGCCATTTTTCTTTCTTCTACCACCCTCCATTGCTTCCCCTCCTCCACTACTTCCATCATCTTCAGCCTCTCTATCTATGCCATTCAATTTACTCGTTAATGCTTCACCTCTGCTTTCCTCAGAATTTTCAATCTGCTACCATTTTCCTCCCTTGTTCCCTGCTTGTTGAACTTGTGCCTTTCATCCTCTGTGAGCAACATCGCTCATTCACTTTCCGTCAAGCACACATACACTGGTGCTACTGCACATCTCATGCTTTTCATTCACCACTACCATTTCAGACCCCTAGAAGTTTGAGTCTGAAGATCTGAATTTAAAGCAGCATTATTCTGGAGAAGGCAGATAGGGAAAACTGTTTGGAAGAAATAAAGGACAAAAAAGAAGAAAAGATAAAGTCATTACAGCATGCTCATGCAGTATTTGCTATAAGCTTTCAATCAGTGAGGATGCAGTAATGCATTTGTGCAGTGTCACTTTGTAATTTAGGCTGATAAGGTGGCAGTACTTTTGGATTAAATTTTTGCTTTGTGTTACTTTTTAGATCTGGATCAAGATATCTAATGCAAACCCTGATCATAAATACAAGCTGAAAAGATACTATAAGCAGGGCTGTAAGAAAATATCAATACACTTGAGTATCACGATATTATGTTTTGCAATACTGTATCAATTTTCATAAACTCCCATCAATTTTTAATTAATAGTTCACATGCCAAGTGCTATGATGTTGTTATGGAGACTGTGACAAATGCAAATGCAGATCCCTGTTCTGATTGCATAAAAAGTGAACCTTTACAGGAACATGTATACATATCATGTGTGTGTTTCTTATTATATGAGTCTTTCTAAAATTAAATTTTTTGCAATATATCACCTTGTTTACAGTATCACAATATATAGAGCTGTAGCCCCTGTACTGCGATACGCATTGTATCACCAGATTCTTGCCATTAAAGCCCTAATTTTATGTTGTGAGAATAGACACCATTGTGAGTCAGAATTAGTTTCTGTAGGTGATGTGGCCCTTTAATCATCATCAAAATTACTCCTAATTCTAATTTTAAGGAACAAGTGAATCTGTGCCCCTCATCTACCTCTATTTGTTACCTGTAGGATTTGTAAGAAACACTGGCCGAGCTTATGTACTGCCTGCGCTCTGCTTGTCTACTAAGTCTCTGGCACATCCTGCCAACTGACACATATAATAATGTCACACACTTCCAGTAAAGAGGGGTAAGCTGGTGAATCAGAGTGGAGATTCAACTGAAATTTCAAGTGACAAGCTAATCAATCATCATGCTGCAAGCTGGGAGAATAAAACACCAAGCATGTATCATGGCTTTCTGGCTGAAGAACAAAGCCTTTCCACTCTTATGAGGACTTTGCCTCTTTCTGTAAAGTGTAAACCTAAAATACCATAAAGAAATACTTAATCCCAAGATATACTGTACCTTAACCCTTACAGTGACTGTACAACTGTGACTGGTAGGCCTGTGAAACTGTAGATGACTTTACATATTGAAGTGGTGTGATTAAGGCTGTAGTAAAAGAGGTTTTCAAAACTAAACACACACACACAAGTGTACAGAATGAATTAAAAAGAGTATTTATTTGCTCTAAAATAGATAGTAACACTTACAGTAGCATGAACACCTAATTAGCTTACTAGCAAAACATTACTTCCAAGGTTAAGGTGTATTCCATAGTTTGTGGGGTTTCAGGCTACATTAACGTCCATATGTGCAGTATGTATACTTAAGTGTTTTTAACGACTGTACGGAGGCAGGTCCTGGATTTGACTCTTCAAACCGTCTGGATTAAAAAACATTCCATCAATAAGAAAACCTATACCCAACTTGAAATGAAAAACCAACATAAAGTGTCTCAGTAAGGTGTTGGGCCATCACGTGCCACTAGAGTAGCTTCAGTGCACCCTGGCACTGATTCTACAAGTCTCTGAACTCTACTGCAGGGATGAACACCATTCTTCCAACAGAAGCTCCCTCATTAAGTGTTTTGATGATGGTAATGGCTAACATGTCGCTCCAACACCTCCCATAGGGGTTTAAGTGGGTTGAGATCTGGTGACTGCGAAGGCCACAGCATAGGATTCATATCACTTTCTCATTAAACCATTCATTGACCCTTGGTACCCTGTGGATGGAGGCACTGTCATCCTGGAAGAGACCACTCTCTTCAGGATAGAACTAGTTCATCATAGGATACAGGCAATCACTAAGAACAACTTGGTATTGATGAGAAACAGCTTTTGTCATTTATCTGTACTTATTGGTCCTCAGAAGTAAAGACATACACACAACACACACGAGGTGACAAATATCCTCAGGCTGGTTTGTCTTTTACCATCTACTCTCCATCTTCATTTTCTTTTTCATTCCCCCCCCTCCTGTTATCTTCATTATTTTTAGATGGGATAGTGGTTACAGTGTGTGTGTCCATTGGGAGGGTTTGCGTCTTCAGGGCTTTCTCTGTGATACCTATCAGTTTGCATTCAGTCACTTGACAGCAGGAAAGGCCAGCTGGTTACTGATCTGCTGGGTTGTCTCACTTCATTCCCATTTGAAGGAATTTCAAAAGATGTCTCAGTCCAGTTCATTCTTCAGTGACATGGCTATGATGTTGTTATGGAGACTGTGACAAATGCAAATGCAGATCCCTGTTCTGATTGCATAAAAAGTGAACCTTTACAGGAACATGTATACATATCATGTGTGTGTTTCTTATTATATGAGTCTTTCTAAAATTAAATTTTTTGCAATATATCACCTTGTTTACAGTATCACAATATATAGAGCTGTAGCCCCTGTACTGCGATACGCATTGTATCACCAGATTCTTGCCATTAAAGCCCTAATTTTATGTTGTGAGAATAGACACCATTGTGAGTCAGAATTAGTTTCTGTAGGTGATGTGGCCCTTTAATCATCATCAAAATTACTCCTAATTCTAATTTTAAGGAACAAGTGAATCTGTGCCCCTCATCTACCTCTATTTGTTACCTGTAGGATTTGTAAGAAACACTGGCCGAGCTTATGTACTGCCTGCGCTCTGCTTGTCTACTAAGTCTCTGGCACATCCTGCCAACTGACACATATAATAATGTCACACACTTCCAGTAAAGAGGGGTAAGCTGGTGAATCAGAGTGGAGATTCAACTGAAATTTCAAGTGACAAGCTAATCAATCATCATGCTGCAAGCTGGGAGAATAAAACACCAAGCATGTATCATGGCTTTCTGGCTGAAGAACAAAGCCTTTCCACTCTTATGAGGACTTTGCCTCTTTCTGTAAAGTGTAAACCTAAAATACCATAAAGAAATACTTAATCCCAAGATATACTGTACCTTAACCCTTACAGTGACTGTACAACTGTGACTGGTAGGCCTGTGAAACTGTAGATGACTTTACATATTGAAGTGGTGTGATTAAGGCTGTAGTAAAAGAGGTTTTCAAAACTAAACACACACACACAAGTGTACAGAATGAATTAAAAAGAGTATTTATTTGCTCTAAAATAGATAGTAACACTTACAGTAGCATGAACACCTAATTAGCTTACTAGCAAAACATTACTTCCAAGGTTAAGGTGTATTCCATAGTTTGTGGGGTTTCAGGCTACATTAACGTCCATATGTGCAGTATGTATACTTAAGTGTTTTTAACGACTGTACGGAGGCAGGTCCTGGATTTGACTCTTCAAACCGTCTGGATTAAAAAACATTCCATCAATAAGAAAACCTATACCCAACTTGAAATGAAAAACCAACATAAAGTGTCTCAGTAAGGTGTTGGGCCATCACGTGCCACTAGAGTAGCTTCAGTGCACCCTGGCACTGATTCTACAAGTCTCTGAACTCTACTGCAGGGATGAACACCATTCTTCCAACAGAAGCTCCCTCATTAAGTGTTTTGATGATGGTAATGGCTAACATGTCGCTCCAACACCTCCCATAGGGGTTTAAGTGGGTTGAGATCTGGTGACTGCGAAGGCCACAGCATAGGATTCATATCACTTTCTCATTAAACCATTCATTGACCCTTGGTACCCTGTGGATGGAGGCACTGTCATCCTGGAAGAGACCACTCTCTTCAGGATAGAACTAGTTCATCATAGGATACAGGCAATCACTAAGAACAACTTGGTATTGATGAGAAACAGCTTTTGTCATTTATCTGTACTTATTGGTCCTCAGAAGTAAAGACATACACACAACACACACGAGGTGACAAATATCCTCAGGCTGGTTTGTCTTTTACCATCTACTCTCCATCTTCATTTTCTTTTTCATTCCCCCCCCTCCTGTTATCTTCATTATTTTTAGATGGGATAGTGGTTACAGTGTGTGTGTCCATTGGGAGGGTTTGCGTCTTCAGGGCTTTCTCTGTGATACCTATCAGTTTGCATTCAGTCACTTGACAGCAGGAAAGGCCAGCTGGTTACTGATCTGCTGGGTTGTCTCACTTCATTCCCATTTGAAGGAATTTCAAAAGATGTCTCAGTCCAGTTCATTCTTCAGTGACATGCAGAGCTATAGCCCCATCACTCATTTCTGAGAGATATTTTACTACAAGATATCACAGTGGCGCAGTGGTTAGTGTCGTTGCCTCACAGCAAGAAAGTTCCAGGTTTGTGACCTTTCTGTGCGAAGTTTGGATGTTCTCTTGTTCGCTTGCGGCTTCCTCCTGCAGTCCAAAGACGTGCAGCTTAGGTTAATTGGTGTCTCTAAATTGCCCATAGGAATGAGTGTGTGTGTGTGGTTGTTTGTCTGCGTGTCAGATTGACTGGCACCTTGGCCAGGGTGTATCCCGCCTTTCGCCCGATGTCGGCTGGGATTGGCTCCAGCCCCCCCTGCGACCCCGAATGGGACTAAGCGGCATAGATAATGGATGCATGGATATGACTGACAAGCTCTTAGCCCCTGAATTGATACTGTATGAAAAGTAGAGTCACATCATCTGGGGTTAAAAAAAAGGGTTACTCACAGATATACTGTACTTCATGGAAATATTACATTGCTATTAAAATACTAATCCACAAGAAAACTATAAATTCGAACAGTTAGCATTGTGCATTTTGCTTTTGCTGCAAGAAAACAATCAATGTGTTACTATTTTATCAAATCAGAGTTACAAGTGCAATAAATGTGGCTACTGTAAAATTAGACTTTGGTCATAAAGACACACTTCAAAGTTGTGTTAAGAATATAACACAACAGTGATTTTTTATTTAACTGCTGCAAGTGCAGCAGCATTTGTCAGCAACACTGGTTAATTAAACCAGTTAAATTAATGACTACACAAATGAATAATTTCAAGTTATAAATTGCTATAACTTCTTGCTCCAGCTTTAATTATTCAGGTACTTATGTGTCAAATGTGACAATGAATTATACAAGTCTATGGATCTTATAGAAATTTCACCCACTGGCCTTCTCTGAGCATGTTTAACATTTTGTAAAGTAGTTTAACAGTATGCCACAAGTAGAGGAACATTTTGGGGGAGACTCTTTACCAGCTACAAGTATTTCCCTCGGGCTGTGGTGTTCTCTATTTTCATCAGGAGGTCCACCCAGTGACTTTCCATTAGTTTATACACCTGATTTTGTTTTATTTAAAAAAAAAGAAAAACAGAAAAATATAATACTCCAGTTCTGGCTCTGTAGTGTGGTACCAAAGTCATGCTCAGATTTGTTTTTATCACCTTGGACAGCTGCAGTCGCTCATCTTTAATTAACAGAGCAAACACACTGAGCATCACAGCCAGCGTTACACTGGCTAATGTTAGGTTTCACAGAATAAACACACTGAGCATCATAGGCCAGCGTTACACTGGCTAATGTTAGGTTTAAAGATTAAACACACTGAGCATCATAGGCCAGCGTTACACTGGCTAATGTTAGGTTTCACAGAATAAACACACTGAGCATCACGGCCAGCGTTACACTGGCTAATGTTAGGTTTAAAGATTAAACACACTGAGCACCACGGCCAGCGTTACACTGGCTAATGTTAGGTTTCACAGAATAAACACACTGAGCATCACAGCCAGCGTTACACTGGCTAATGTTAGGTTTCACAGAATAAACACACTGAGCATCACGGCCAGCGTTACACTGGCTAATGTTAGGTTTAAAGATTAAACACACTGAGCATCATAGGCCAGCGTTACACTGGCTAATGTTAGGTTTCACAGAATAAACACACTGAGCATCACGGCCAGCGTTACACTGGCTAATGTTAGGTTTAAAGATTAAACACACTGAGCACCACGGCCAGCGTTACACTGGCTAATGTTAGGTTTCACAGAATAAACACACTGAGCATCACGGCCAGCGTTACACTGGCTAATGTTAGGTTTCACAGAATAAACACACTGAGCATCACGGCCAGCGTTACACTGGCTAATGTTAGGTTTAAGAGTAAAACTATTCAGCACCAGGGACCACTCTATACAATGCCATTAACAAAAATCCTAAAAATAACCATTAGTTGTAGGCCTAATACACAGTATATTCAATAATATATCCATATTAGCTACCTCCACTATACTGTATGCTTTTGATTAGGATATGCAACAGTTGAACAGTTGAAAACGTTTCCTGATACAGTTACAAAGTGCTTAGCCATATATATATATATATATTATATTAATGTGTGTGTGTATAGAGAGAGAGAGAGAGAGAGAGAGAGAGAATTATAAAAAGTAAATGCAAGTAAAATTAAGAAGTATAATTATAAAGGGCATTGAAGAAATGATTAACTTAAAAAATGTATAATGGCAACAGTGCAGAGGTAAAACTATAAGTAATACATACCAAAATAAAACCATATTTACCATAAGAATTTAAGTCAGGACTTGGCTCTGAATGTATCTTGTCAAACTGCTTTTATTTTGAAAATCAGTCGGGGAAGTCGTCCTTGTCTTGAAACCGAGCAGCTTACCGCCCCTGCTGCTAAATTGACGCGCAGAGAGGTTTGGATGTTATTACCGGGAGATCCGCTGGATTCAGGCTGAGAAACAAGACCGTGGCTCTGGTACAATGACAGCGTCCAAGGATTCGAGCAAGTGGAAATCGAAGGAGGAGCAGCAGGATGAGGTAGCCAGAAAATAGTCAGATTTATTTTTGTTCATTCAGCTGTGACTGCTGTGTAGACAGACGCTAGACTCATCCTGTGATATATTTTGGAAGGACACTGGGAAAACTGTGGTTACTATATGCATGTCGTTGGTGCTGTCATAGGTTATGATAAGAATATTATGGGGAGATTGGATACAATAAAGTACAGGAAGGTCAAAGCTACAACTCATTGCAACTCAGAAATCACGACAGAAATAATTGGGCAGATATATTCTCTGCTTTGCTGTGCGTCTTCGTCGTGCATGGAACCACTGAATTTGAATTGATTACGGGTTGTAGTTGTACATTTATTCTTGCTTGGTTAGTTCTACACATGTGCACACTGTATGTAATAATTATAAAAATGACCTCGTCTTCTTAAGACAGAATACATTTTGTATCATAACTGTTTGTTACACGTGTGGTTTTCCTGTTGTTATAGGCGATCTTTATAGTAAAGTGAAAGAGTTTTATTGCAAATAGCCATATCTCGGGAATTATTCCAGTCTCAGCTTCTCCAAGTGATCTCTGCCCTCAGGAAGTCAGACTGGGCAGTGTCCAGTGCAGTTTCTGTCCCTGGTGCTGTCCATAAAGTTGTCAGTGTTTGAGTTGGAGTGAAACCTGAAGCTCTATGAGCTCATTGTGTGAGTTCAGTAACACAAACTCAGAGCCATCACCGAGTCAGTCCCTTCTGGACGCTCAAAGCATTCAAGGCCGAGGTGATTTCTACATTTCTGTTATTGTTAACCATTTCAATAAAGCGACTAAAACCAGATGAATTGCGTCTATTATCCGTAAGGTCTGTGACTCCACAACCTGACTTGGCTTATTGTCTGTGCCACAGAGTTTCATTGCTATTCAAAAACAATGAAAACACATCACCGAGCCTCATGTTCCTTCATTGGCCAAACGATGGGCACTGTAGTTTATCTAGAAACAGCTCCACAGACTAATGACTGCCATCACCTTCACCGTCTCAAGACGTCACTGCGCATGCTCTGAACAGACTGTAAGCAACCACCGGTTTTTCTTTATCTTTTCAATTTGTACAAACTTACCTCTTAATGGAGTGCTCTCTGTCTAGCTGGTTCTGGGAGGGTCTGGACGGTTCCCGTAGCAATGGTTCCAGAAAGTCCCATTCATTGTAGCATTTCGCCTACATTCTATTTGGGGTGCTCGATGCATCCCTGTCAGTCGCGGGGTAGGGGTACTGTCGGCAGTGTCCCTCGGTCTCTCCCTCTCAGCACTTCTGTTGTATTTTGTGAATACTCCAGGTCATACAAATAGGCTACAGTTCTATGAATCCATCAAATCCGACAGCCTCTTCTTGTGCTTTAGACTTTATCCCAGGTGTGAATCTAGCTGTATATATATATATATATATATATGCACATACAAAGTCAGGAGGTTGTGATGTGTAGCTCATTATTTCAGAAGTTGTTCACCACTGTAGGTTTACTATTAGGTTATAGTTATGTTAGGGGTAACGTTGACCTTAACACCTAACCAAAGTTCCGGAAAAAGGTACCAACTTCCGGTTGACAATGCCCAAATCTTGGTAGCGATGGTCCAGGCCTATTATCCTTCCTCTCATGTAAACAAAACCACCTGTTCGTTCATCTGCAGATGCAGCATCGCTGAAGAAATTATTTTGGGGAAGTTCATTTAGCCTACTACATAATGCCATATTTGTATGTTTTAATGGATGAAACGTCAAAATAAAGCAACATTTTACAGGTGAGAAGTTACTTACTTATTTTACTGTGAGAAGTGTTGAATTTATTCCTTAACATGACAATGACAATTGAAACTTCAGCTATAAAAAACAAAACAAAACATAACTTGCGTTTTTCTGATGGGCATGTACTATGTATAGGTTCCCAAAAGATATGTTTAAGAGACAAGCTTGCTTGTAGATGTCAGTCTGGGCTTTTCCTGGAAATTCAGCATCCAGGTCTTTTATTTCTGTGCTTTTATCCCTTCAGCCAAAATGTCTCATTCTCTTGCTGTCAAACACACACAAAAACACAGTTGTAAACTTGGACATACTTGAAATCCTTGCTCGCTTTCCTTTCCTCTGAAGTGAGTCTGATCAATAGACACTTGCAGTAAAGTGTGTCAGCTGAAGCTGGCTTTACACGCACTCAGTTACATGGACCATGCAGAGAATTAGCTCCAGGATGTTGAACTAATACTTAGAGAGAAGTCGATGGCCCAGTGGTGTGCAAAGAATACTACCCAGTGCTGCGTGTGTGTGAATCAGTTTTTCCTGCTTCATTAATTAAACATTTTCCACTTCACCAACAGTATATACCATGAAGATTATTCTGAACACATCTGTGCTTCCTGTCTTCACATATTGTCAGAATGGTTTCATCATTATTAGTATACTGTATACAGTAGTTTGCTGGAGTTGATTATCAATTATTCTGAAAATCACATAAGCATTTGATTTATTTTTAACAAGAATTCTCTGGTTTCTGCTCCAAAATGTTTAGATTTGCTGTTTTTCTTTATGTTATGTCATTGTAAATTGAACATCTGTGGGTTTTTGACCTGAACAGAACAGAAGAAGACATCACCTTGATCTCTGGGGATCTCAGATTTATCCATTTTCAAACATTTTATAGACAAAACAAATAATCAATCAGTCAGTCATCAAAATAATTGCTAGTTTGAGATGAAAATAATTGTTAGTTTGTTGTTTGTTAAGGAATGTACTTTATACAGCATGTAATATTAATGCTCTTCAATAGTCAGTATCTTTGAAACCAAAAGGCTTTGGGATGTTTTCAAAGACTTAAAATATATGTTACAGTTACTGTTATTATTACTATTATTATGCTAATTGCTCATGTCAGGTCACATGAAGCTTCAGTGTGAACAAAACAGCAAGAAGCCTGAGTCAGCCACTCTAAGATCTGATTTTATATAAAAGTAAGGTTGAAGTGGGATAGCTGACAATTTAAAACCTGCTTCAGTGGGTTTTTATGTTTTAGTTGTCTGGTCCCAGTCAGAGACCAAAGAACTGCTTGTAATCGAGATCATTCTGCGTTTTCAGTAACAAGTCATGTACCTTGAAAGCTGTATGTGTTTGCTCACCTCTCTGGTGTTACATGGGAACAGTTTCTACATGTAGGTTTCACGCAGGAAACAAGTAGCGCAGCTGGAAAAGTTCAGTCTGACACTTCTGACGTCTGAAAGATGCTTCACACTATTGCCCTTGATTTTTCTTTCTGTCTCTCTCTCAGGCTCTGAAGAAAGGTGAATTAAACACACTTCACTGTAGTGTCACTGCTGGAAATTTGCAAGCACACGTCCATGCCCATTCTCTGGCCAAATGCCAGCTTGAACCAAGAACCCTTCTTGCATCATTTCCCCTCTCTTTTCTCTCCCTTTTTAAAGTTTTGGCTACAGGTAACTTTCATCATCCAAGTCTGGAGTGAGAGTGAAAAGAGTCTTGAGAAATGATGTAACCTGGTAGCTTCCTAACAGCTGGGTCAGAGGTGTCATCATAGAAACAGTCACGCTTTTTTCTGCTCAAGAGCTGCAGAATTTTTTACCTTTGCTATAGATAAGAGCAGCATCTGAAAGCCTGGAATTGAAAAATCAAATTACATTTTCCAAGTCAAGCTCAAAGGTTTTTTTTAAATACAAAAAGCTTTACTCTGTTGATTGTTTTGGTAGATAATCACCACTCTGGCTAGACTGGATAAGCTGCAAACATTTCCTTTCATTGTCCAGGCGTGAGAAGAGCCAGCCTGCAAAATTCATCAAATCAATTCATCTGGTAGTTAGATGCTCAAGATGAATGCTAACATGCCTGCTTGAATCACTGATAAAACACATGCACATCTCACTCAATATATTGTATGTTTTATATCATCTGTCCCATAAAACATACACACAGTACAGTAGGTGGAACAAGGAACAGTAGCAGCAGAACCAATCTATTATTTTGACAAGTTAATTTTTCATTCCATTATATGCAACACAGTACAAATTGTCCTTTATTTTTTCTTATTGGTTAATATGCTATTTGCTATTTTTGCTATTTAAAGCCAGCCACAAAGTTTTCCCACTTTTCCCAGACGACAGTGCTGATTGTTTGTTTTTGTGTGTTTGCAGGAGTTTGTGGACGTCAGCCCCCCTCAGAGGAACTGGAAGGGCATCGCCATCTCTCTGCTGGTGATCGTGGTGGTCTGCTCACTCATCACCATGTCTGTGGTCGTCCTCACACCCAGTATGTCAATGCATATGCTAAGAGCAAGGGGAAGCTACTATATAGATATAGATGGAAATACAGAATATCACTTAACAGTGAACTTAAGGAGCTTTCCGAACTATTCAAACCTTTCTTTTTGGGAAGGGGTCCATCCAAGGGGTCCAAATATAACGAAACACAAACTATTCTGTACTCTAGTATGTGACTGTTTTTGCATTATTGCCATGTGTGCACAAGTGAACAGATGAAAATGTCACTGCATCTCTTTACCAGTGCTTTTCCTTTTGATTTACATTCCTCTTTCAATAGCAAAGCTCAGATCTCAGCATGTCTTTGCTGGCACCGTTTTGATGTGCACTTCGCTGTTGATTGTCTTTTGTTTGTTCTTTTATGACTTGAGTTTCTTGTGTTTTCCCAGTGGAGCTCCCCGGCAGCAGCAAGTCCAGGATGACTGTGGCAGATCTTTACAAACCAGAATTTAGCATTCATGATCCAGAGGCCACGTGGATCAGCGGTTAGTGCTGCATGGTCACTGCTTGGAGAGGTTTTATGTTCAAGGAAAAATGCTACACTTTTTATACTTTTATGTTCTTACTTTCCCTCAATCTGGGAAATACCTCAAATCCATTCAAACAACCTCTAGGGAATGTGAATGTTTTGCTTTCAGCTGTATGTTACAAGTCTGCCTAAATAATGTTTCATTAATTTTCACAGATTAATACACCAACAACTACATAAATGAGACAGAAATCCTTACTACACCTCCAGTAACTGTCTTTATTTTTGGTAATACTGATAACTACTGTATAGAGCCAGTAAAGTCAGGATCTCTGGCTTGTTCTTTGCTCTGATGCAGAGTATTAAGTTTGATTGTGAATTGAGGTCCTGCAGAAATTCCTCTGCTGTGTTTGATGCCTGCAGATGTGGAGGAACGTGTGATGTAACAGGAGAACAAAACGATGTGACTTTGAGAAGAAAGTAGGGAGGTGATGTTTATGTTAGAAACTGAGGCGCTATGTGAGATTCTGAAGGCAGATAAGACATGCAGCAGTTGATTATTTTTATCTTCTAAAAATGAAATACATGTGCTTGTAGGCAGGTGGGTGGTGTGGTAGCAGGCGATGGTTGCAGCAACAGCTTTCTTTCCACTTGGGGGAAGCAGAAACAGGCTGTAAGCGCTATTCTGACATATCGTCACCTTTGAAGCAAGCATTTCCTTATTTCATTTCCACCTGATGAAGTTAAGTCTAGTATTCACTTTCTTTTAGCTCTGCTGTTGGTCTCTACCAACTACTGTGGGATATAGCTGGCTCTGTAGCTGCTAAAGGATATGTTTAGTTGCTGGTGCTGAGCAGTGGGCTTTTAGAGCTTTTCCGCTGAAAGCAGCTGCCTGTTGAGGCCAAAAGCAAGGCTGTGAGAGTGAACCGAAACAACAGAGGGCCTGAAAACCAAAACAATGAGCTTCAAGATGCAGTAAGGCTCCAAAAAGCAGAAAGGGAGTGTGTGGATTGTGTGGGTTTGACAGTGTGAGCAACTTCTTTAACAATATACTGTACTGTTTTACTAAAGCAAAAACAAAACATCTTGTTCTCTACAGAAAATGTCTGTTTTTCAGCTACATTTCTAAAATACTTTTTGAGTTGTTTGCCACAAGTTGTAGTCATACAGTGTATCGGTTACACATTTGCATTTAAATGTGGCACCATATGCTTTTTGGCTGTACTGTTCTTGGTTTAATTGCTGTGATACCCAACACCATCTTGCACAGTATTTCCTAAACAGCAACAGGAAAAACAGCTGTCCTAGTCCAGTTTAATACTGTTAGAAATGACTGGACAATTCCTTTAGATTTATGCTGGACTGGACTGACTCCCTGTCACAGACCTACAGTTAGTGTTGCTTTAGACAGCTTCTGCCAAAGGAGGGAATGTGAATTAACCACAATCACGATTTTTGCTTAATAAAGAGACTAAAGTTAATTTACAATAACCACAATCTTCTCTAACATTACCACAGATGCCACAAGTGTAAAACTTTAGTACTGGATGTAAAAACATATCTTTATCATATTTTCTGAGTTATCCAGTACTGAAATTCTTGTCTGGCCGTAGGGCTGTTCAGTCTCCATCCTTTCCTGCCTACATTTCTCTTTTTCTTCTTCTCTTTATCCTCCTCAGCACCCCAAACAAGTTGAATAGTATGAGACTGTTGAGGGGTCAGATGTTAGAGAGAAGGGTTGGCGTTGAGCAGTAGGATTTGTGTCAAAGTGCCCCTGAGCAGGACCACTTAATTTGCTCTCAGTATGTGTGCATACAGTAAGTGAGAGAGATAAAGAATGAGAGCCTCTTTGACCCAAAAGTGCACTATAATGCAGTGATTTCACAGCTGTCCTACCATATTTTTCTCACAGCGAGTGTTGTCTCCATCACTTCCCAATGCTGACCTTTCTCTTGCCCAGTTTTTCTTCAGGTCACATCGCCAACACCTCCTCATCACATTTTCTTCTCTTGTTATAGAAGATGCACTCTGCTAGAGGTGTCACAGCACAGCCTGGATCTCGGGCTGAGGTCTTTATTGTGCCACATGGCGTGCAGAGAGCAACGTTCCAGACGCGGAGAATCTGAAATGTTCATGTTGTTTAACTGGCTTCTTGAGAGCGTGACGGATATAGTTTGCATTTGTGGAGCAAAGAGAGAGAAAGTAAAAAGCAGCTGGAAGAGCTGAATAGAAAAAAGAAAAATCACAAGACAACAGTGAAATTTGTGCTTTAATGGTAAATTCAGGAGAGTAGATGAATAAATGCATCATTGTGGAGACTTGTGGGGAGTGAGAGAAGGTAAAAGAAGAAGGAAGAGAGAGACAAGGACAGAGTTGGAGAGAGACAGTGAGAGATGGCCTTGCTGCTGTGGATATGAAACAGAGATCTAACGCCTGCTGCGTCCTCCCCTTCCACAGGGAGATAATACTAATGATTTGTCCTGTGGCCTGTGGCTTCTCATTATGGGCTCTGCTTGCCATCACATGTAACACACACACACACACACTGAAGTGTGTATGTGTTATTGCAAGGACCTCATTTCACTCTCTCAAGGTTGGGACACACATTGATATAAATATCATTTGGACATCACGACTGATGTGGCTGATTCATCTCAGTGTTGCTGTAATCGGTATTTTTATATTAACAGTGATTACATGATGTGATGGGGTCACTTACTGTACACTGATGAGCACACAAAGAATTGTCATCCAGTTCTACAGTTCCCCTCAGTTTTATGGAGCTTTATAGCATATTTGCTTTCATAGTGTTGACTTTCAGCTTTAGTGTTTTGGTTCAGATGGTTGTTGTAAAAACTCTCTATTGTACATATTTTAATAATGGCATCAAACACTGCAATAATTGATTTTTTTGTCTGTTGGGTCTTTGCAAACGAGCTGTGAACACAACACTGACATGCTATCAATATCTGGATTGATATAAGGACCTTGTTAGCTAACAGTTGTTTGTTTACAGCACCCATCCAGCAGTGAGTGGCAGTGTTCAGCTGGAACTGTGTTTGTTCACCATCTGCTGAATTGAGCTCTGCTTTGGTCTTCACAAACCCACGAGGGAATGTTTTGGCTATTTATTTGTCGAATGCTCTGCTATGTTCACTAGCTAGTTGCTATTTGTCATCTCCAAAGCTGTCTTATTTACACGTGTACTGTTCTTGCTAACTTTTAGCTACTAGTACAGGATATGTGACATGTGGGAGTGCAGGACGAGATTGTTTAAAAGACCTCATAAGTAGAAGTGGCTAGTTGACTGGCTGCATAGTGCTAGTTATACACCTAGAAACACAGTTACCTCTTAGATGCTGTGTTATGTCACCTAGAAGAGTAAGAAGTCTGTTATGCTGTGGGTCAGTCATCACATGAGCTGTTGGGTTGAAATTTATGATGAAGCTGGGAAATTACCATCATGCTGTGTGTTGTAAATGTAATGTGGACCGGGTGTGATGAGAGCTGAGATCCCAGGTAGACTGCAGGTGCTGTGGGTGTAATTCAGACACATCTGCAGTGGTAATTACTTCAGTTACCACAGTCCCCAACTCATTTCCTCTTCTCCACTTTAACATCCAAGTCAAGCTTCAGTAGCTGCTCACCCTAATTTAATAACAGGAGGGATACTTACATCAGCTCTCTTATAGCAGCACTTCAAGAAGCACCAGGCGGTTGATAAATCAGGTGAAACAATGCAAGAAGCAGGGGAAATCACCACGAGCCTCCCATAGCCTCAGGATGTCAAAATCCTGTCCAAACGCTTCAAAAATCTAAATAATACACACACACACACATAAAGATGTGAGAGGAGGCTGCTAAAGAAGAGCTGAATATCATTAGGGTAATATTTCATCTCAACCCATCAGGACACCAGAGCAAAACAATCAAACACATCAGTGCCCAGATCTTTTTGTGGCCACAGAGAGCATACTCATTCAGAGTAGAATGCAGCAGATGAAGGACGAATGTCTTCAAAATAGATAGAATAGATCCTGAGCACTGGTAGCAGAAAGTATGACACAGTAGAACCATGCACAGGACACAACATGTGCTTGAACATCTGATCTGTAAATAACATATTTTCATTTAAAGGAATATGAATCTGTTGTTCATTTGATTTGTTTTATACAGTAAATATGAACCTACAGTTAGCTGCTGGCTAAGTGACTATAGACAGAGGGAAAGGGTTAAGCTCTCTCATATGGTAACCAAATCTGCCTACCGGCATCTTTTTGGTGTTAATGTCCGAACACGCTGTCACGTTTGTTTAGTTTGTAAAACTTCACTCATTTCAATATAGTCATTTGTGACTTCTCCAGATCTTTGGGGTCTGGATCCTCAGTTTAGGAACTACTGTTCTGTTGAGACAGCAGTTTGCTGATTTTAATGTTTATCCTTTAAAAGACAGCAAAACATACAGTCTTATGCAAAAGTTTAGGCACCCCTTGATAAATAACAGATTTTGGTGATTTTTTATTTGAACAGATGTTAACACAGTTTCTCTTGGAAATGGAAAAAATGCACAATATTTTCAGCAAACAGTGATGCATAGTTACTTCTTATGCCATAAATTGAACAAAAATAAAAAATAAAAACATTATTATGGCATGGTGCAAAAGTTTGGGCACCCTAAGAGTTCCAGAGTCTCAAAGTCTCTCACAAGGTATCAGACCTTAATCAGCTCGTTAGATCTGATGCACAGCAACAGCTGTCATTGGTAAATGCCAATTTCAAAGCTGTACAAATACCAGATCTCATCTTGACCTCCACAGTTCCCCTGATCTGCCATCTCTTAATTACATTTCTTACTGTGGAAACTGCAAGCTGACAACGCTTTGCTATCTTCTTGTAGCCTTCTCCTGCATTGTGGGCGTCAATAACTTTCATTTTCAGGGTCTTACACAGCTGCTTAGAGGAACCCATGGTTGCTGGGTGTCCACAAGTGTGTGCACAAGGTTTGAAGAGTCAAAGTATTTGTACAGCTTTGAAATTGGCATTTACCAATGACAGCTGTTGCTGTGCATCAGATCTAACGAGCTGATTAAGGTCTGATACCTTGTGAGAGACTTTGAGACTCTGGAACTCTTAGGGTGCCCAAACTTTTGCACCATGCCATAATAATGTTTTTATTTTTTATTTTTGTTCAATTTATGGCATAAGAAGTAACTATGCATCACTGTTTGCTGAAAATATTGTGCATTTTTTCCATTTCCAAGAGAAACTGTGTTAACATCTGTTCAAATAAAAAATCACCAAAATCTGTTATTTATCAAGGGGTGCCTAAACTTTTGCATAAGACTGTACAGTAGTACTTAGAAGCAATAACTACTGGACAGACAAAAACAGCACGCAAACAAAATTATTTAACACTGATTTATAAACTTCCATATTTGGAAAATCAAGTCAAATTTTTTTTGTTCTTAATGTAGAACTTGTTTGTATCAGATTAAGCCAAAGATGTAGAAATCATCCACGTACTTGTATAACACTCAAAGAGAGCAGCCGTGCTTGTGTGTGTGTGCAATCAGAGTGTGTTATGGATGAGTACTTCACGGTGCTCGGCCCGTCATACATGACTGCTAATAAGGTTTGTACAAACAATAGCTAGTGACCCCTATGAATAAAACAACATGAATAATGCATTATTTATAATTATATTAGGTGAAACAAGTAAATAAACCATGTATCCGGGTTTGTTCCAACCAAAAACCCTGGATGACTAGAGAGGTTCGACGATTGTTACGGGAGAGGAATATAGCCTTTAGGTCTGGCGATATGAATTCATACAGCTTTGCCAGAGCTAATCTGAGGAGAGGTATTCGGTGGGCCAAACTGCATTACAAGCAGAGGATTGAGGATAATATTAGTACAAACAATACGCGGAAGGTGTGGCAGGGGGTTCAGCATTTAAATAATCATAGATGACATCTTGCTGCTGTCGACCGGGGCCCTTCCACTGAAAAACTTGCCCCTTTTGGAGGTGCGGCCACCAAGGCCAGCCGTATCACAGCTACCAGCCCACAGCGGCCCCTCCCACAGGGTGGAGGAGTATGAGGTGAGGCGCACGCTGAGGTCTGTGAATCCGAGGAAGGCTGCTGGACCTGATGGCATCGCTGGTCGGGTGCTGAAGGACTGCGCAGATCAATTGGTGGGGTCTTCACCAAGATCTTCAAATCGGTCCTTACACCAGTCTATTGTCCCACCTTGCCTCAAGTCTTCAACCATTGTCCCTCTGCCCAAAAAATCTACAAGCACCAGCCCTAAGGATTATAGACCAGTCGCACTCACCCCGGTTATCATGAAGTGTTTTGAGAAACTGGTACGCAGTCATATCACCTCATGTCTTCCATCTACACTGGATAGCCACCAGTTTGCACACCGGGGAAATAGATCTACAGAGGACGCTATTAACACCACTCTCCATACTGCTCTGTCTCATTTGGAACAGCCGGGGAGCTATGTGAGGCTGTTGTTTGTGGATTTTAGTTCCGCTTTTAACACCATCCTTCCTCACAGACTAGTGTCCAAACTACAGGCTCTTGGACTTTCCAGCTCCATATGCCTTTGGATTTTGGATTTTTTGACTGCCCGCCCGCAGAGGGTTAGAGTAGGTTCTTATATGTCGACTGTCCTCACCCTCAGTACCGGCTCCCCACAGGGCTGTGTGCTGAGTCCCCTGCTCTATACCCTCTATACACAAGACTGTACCCCTACCCACCCCAGCAATACCATCATTAAGTTCGCTGATGACACTACTGTGGTGGGGCTTATCTCAAGGAACGATGAGTCCGCCTACAGGGATGAGGTAGAGCAGCTTTGTGGCTGGTGTTGGGAAAACAACTTGATCCTCAACACCGCCAAGACCAAGGGACTGGTAGTGGACTTTAGGAGGAATAAAACGGACATTAAGCCACTGTTCATCGACGGAGATCAGGTGGAGAGGGTGGCCGTTTTTAGGTTCTTGGGTGTTACCTTTGAGCAGCACCTGACTTGGGGCGCAAATACCACTGCTTTGGTGAAGAAGGCCCAGCAGAGATTGTATTTTCTCAGTCTTTTGAAGAAAAATAATCTGAATGAGAAACTGCTGGTGTCCTTCTATCACTGCTCAATAGAGAGCATTTTAACATACTGTGTCTGTG
>NW_018127928.1:1233086-1261752 GCF_001952655.1 Monopterus albus
TGCTAAAACCTTAAAATTTGAATGATCGATGGGATTTTACGGGAACTGTGCAATAGATGTGTATGGATGTGAGTGTGTAAATTTGTTGGGTTTTATTGTTTATGATTATTTTTTATCATCGAAGGATTGCATTTTTTTATTTCGTTGTACAATGTACAATGACAATAAAGTTAAAGTTACATGTGCAGATACGTAGCAAAATAGTAAAAGTAGAATCCTGTCTTCAGTAATATATCCTAACAGATTCTTTGTAAATCTTCTATTACTGATACGCAGAGGTTCCCACAAATAAAGGTATCTTTGTA
This sequence comes from Monopterus albus, assembly GCF_001952655.1. Taxonomy (NCBI): domain Eukaryota; kingdom Metazoa; phylum Chordata; class Actinopteri; order Synbranchiformes; family Synbranchidae; genus Monopterus; species Monopterus albus. The sequence continues at coordinate 1,233,392 of NW_018127928.1, forward strand.
AATACACTACATGGCCCAAAGTATGTGGACATCTGAATAATACATCCATGTGTATACAGAGATTTGCTTGCATTTAGCCACAAAAGAGCATTAGTGAGGTACAGTGCAGATGCTGGGTGAGAAGCTCCAGTTTGCATTCGGCATTGCACTTCATCCCAGAGGTGTTGCATTTGGCATTGCACTTCATCCCAGAGGTGTTGGATGAGGCTGCAACCACACCAAACAGGGAAAACATAGCATACAAACTGTCCAAAAACAATCATTTCAGAACATGTTGCTACTTTTTAATAGATTAATACTTTTTATTTGATGCCCCCACCATCAGCCCGTAATGATTACTTTTTTATGCATTACACATTCACCCTGAAAGCTGTCTGTTCTCAAAGAGCAGTGAGTGATTGCCTCCCCTGCAATCAGCCACAAATTCACTTCAGATGATTTCCAGGAGTCCATCAGGAGGAGAGGGAGGGAGGCTCAGCTGCTTCTGCTTCCATCTGATGAGGATATGTAGAGGTTGAAACAGAGCAGTCTGACTTCAAGGATTACAAAATGAAGGAAGTCATACAGGGAGCTTGAAATGAAAGGGCATGCAAAATCTGTAAAGTCAACTAGAAGTGTAATAAACACAGATACTCTGGAGCCAAGTATGACAAAACTTTTGCAGCACAAGCAACTGTATTCAGTTCTGGACCAACTTGAAACTTTTTAGCATTTTTAGCGAAATGTTCTGCAAGTGAAAGAGTTTTTTTTTGTGAAGGTGTCAGTAAAGGTAGGATCAAGTTCTCCCAATTGCTGCCATTTAATCACAAACTATATGCGAAACTAAATTTCAGTGACAGAGGCATTTGTTCCTGCAGATACTTGTCTTAGTAGGAAAAGCATACAGTAGGTGTTGCTATGAACATTAAAACTGTTCCATTCTAATCAAGTGTCCCAGCACCATAAATGTTATCCTTCACACTTGTCCTTTCCTGTCCTGACATATTTTTAAGATGGCAGGCCTTTGCAGTTCTGCAGGAGATGCTGCTTTTGTTTGACATGAGCATGACATCTGCTGCAGGATCGCACATCTCACACATAAGGTGAATTCATCTGACAGCAGGTCTGGATGGTGCAGCGATGAGCTAAGATATCCAGGACACAGTGTGTGTGTATGCGCGCCTTTGTATTGCTTACATTATGGGGACTGAAACCTGTTAACACACTCACATTGTTTGGACTAGGCCAAGGAAATCACTGAATTTTATGGTGGCAACATGGTTTAAGGTTAGGTGTTAGGGTTAGGCAAGTAGTGGTTGAGGTTAAGGTTAGGATAAGTCTACAGGAAAACACAGCGTGTGTGTTCACATGCCAGCTAGCATAGCTATTTGTATGCTGCTGTGAGTGTTGAGATTCAGAGCAGTGGGTAATGGACTGGCTGTGAACCTCCAGTGTACCTGTTGCAGCTGGACTGAGGTTCCACTCACTCTTGTTTTACACATGCAGCTAACTTGACCTTTGGTTCTGTAAGGTGAAGACACTTTTAATACCTTGCAGTTGCTCTTTATGTGTAGCACAGTGAGGCTAAGAACAGCTGCTGGTGTTTATACCTTGCAGTTGCTCATTATGTGTATCACAGTGAGGCTAAGAACAGCTGCTGGTGCCTTTTACCCTCTGCTGATCATGTTTTCTCTCACAGATTCAGAGGTGGTGTACAGGAACCGGGACGGTCACATCATCAAGTTTAACTTTGTCTTGAACGAGACAGAAGTCATATTGAGCAACAGCACATTTGTAAGTTTTTTTCTGCTGCTGTTAATTGTTTGTGATTAACTCTTGTTTTATTGGCTTTCCTTTATTATTTTCCATTTGTTCTTATATTCTATAAAGCTGTTCTGGTTTTAGCACTATTAAATACAGGACTGTTGGTATTTTAGGTGCTTTGTGGAGACCATGCTAAATCCTGAAATACTGTTCTAAAGGTTCCTCAGAATTTCAAGCTATAAAGTCATGAAAAAGATGTTCTCATTTTTAGAAAAGCTGCAGAGTCCCAAATTCCCTTATTGAAATGTTATTAATCTGTGTTCACAACATTATCTTGTGTACACAAAAACAAATACCCGGTATCTGTCAAGGCTCCATAGAAAAGACTGTGGAGTTATAAACGTTGTATATATGGGCTGAGGCCTCCTAACCTTGTTGCTACAGTAGCTAGTCCTTAACACTAGTCTTTAAAAAGAGAGAGCTGCTCTCTTCTTGTCTCACTGCTGTGACTGGATCCATGGAGACTGCAGGAAACGTGTCAGCACACCTCATCCCTCTGTTACCTGCACGATCACAATATGATCGCATCCTGCTGAGGGGGTTGTGCACTCGGCTGTCTGCACTACGGGCGAGCTCAGGCTTTAAGGCTGATAAATCTGCTCACCTCACCCTAACTCACCTGGAAGAGAGTGCATGGATGAATATGAAATACTTTAGATCAGTGTTTGCCTGTTTTGTAATGCAATCAAATCACCAACTAGTCACATTTACTTTTATGTTCTCTTTTGATCAACTTGCCTGTAAAATCAACATGATATTAATTGCCAAATGAACATGTACCAACATTATCTGCGGTCTATGCCTTTGCAGGAGTACAAAAATCTGTCAGAATTTGTAATCTCATTATGCTTTAAATGCTCTTTCAGTGAACCAACAGAATTTTTTATCAAAAGTAGGCCAAATTTAGCTGTTTTCTAATTGCATCATTATAATCCTATAATGTGTGCTGCTATTCCATAATCCCCCTGTACTGTAAAAAAATCATAACTCATTGCTTCTTTTTGGACAAACGTTGTTTCTCTGATGGGGCTTAGATCATTTCCAGTCTTCTTCTTGTCTTTAGGAGAGAATTTAAGTTGTTTCATGTTGCTGTAGCTTGTGCTTTCAATAGTTGCATAAGGGGATTTGATTTGAGGCCATCCTGTAAGTCTGTCAAACTATGTGAGGAATATACAAAAATCAGAGGTGGCCTCCAAATCACGTTGCACCAGGTGCAGCAAACTGAGTGCTTGCTGCCTGGCTTCACCGCTTTCATATGATAATGATAAATAACTATAGACATGAACAAAGGACTTTTAGAAACATATTAGTACAACAAAATCAAAGAAGAGACACTTTCAGGCACCAAAACAAATAACAAGAATCCAATATATGCTGTAATATTTAGTAGCATAACTTTTAAAAGGAGACATTTTTCTGAGATCTGACTAATTCACTGCACAACAGCAGGATGGTGACACTGAACATTTTTGAAATGTGGTCAATAAAATAGCTGTCCACCACGTCCTCTCCCGGTAATGTCAAAAGTTGCTGCTGCTCCCTCGTGGGTTTATGGCCTTTAGTTGCTAGATTGGTTTTTGCCGGCTACATTATTTGTCATTGTCATGGGATGAAGCCAAGAATTACAGCAATGTTAGCTGACACAAAAGGACCAATCATAAGATATACTCCTTTTTTCTTATGTTTTTCTTCTCTTCTGTTCAAGAATTATAGATGCCCCTTGCTGCTTTTTTTTCCTTAACAGTCTGTAAAAACTGGTGGTGATGTCAGAGAGCGTGCTTCTTTTGTCCAAAATGGAATGCCTGAAACATTTGTCACTTGAATCCTAAAGACTTTGATGAAGCCCTGATTTTTTTTTTTTGTGGCAGTGAGACAATGGTGTCTGTGATTTTGCGAAATATTTCAACAACTATTTGGACGATAAGTGAACTCATAGTGAACATAGAAAACATTACACCTTCTGAACACCAACATCTTAGAATTGTCACATTGTGTGTGTTACCATGCTAAAACTAGCATTTTTGTCAAAGTACAGCCTCACAGAGCCTCTGACGTGGCTGAGAACTCATATTTTGTCATGCTTCTCCTCTTTCTTCATTAAATTAGCATGTTTAGCTTAATGTACAAACTTGGTTCTCTTGCTAACTGCTCTTCTATTTTCTGTTGTTTTCGTGCCTTTAACTGTCATCAAGGAGTCAGTGTTGTCAGAAAGATCTAAAAAGACAAGAGTGAGATCCACTATTAAAATGATAAATAGCTATAGACATGAATAAAGGACTTTTAGAAACATATTAGTACAACAAAATCAAAGAAGAGACACTTTCAGGCACCAAAACAAATAAGAATCTCCCTCTATTCAACTAATTATTTTTATTATTATTATTTTGTTAGGTGGCTTTCAAGGTGGCAAAGTACTCGCTCTCTGCAGACCTGAAGTACGCACTCTTTGCTTACGATGTCAAACCGGTGAGTTTCAAATTAAAATGCATCCTCAGCCCAGTACAATAACTCACTAGCACCTAAACAACACACAAATGCAGTAACCGCTGTTCTTCTCACAATCACGCAGGCTGTGATTGACATTGATCATTCTGGAACTTGTCAGCCATTCTTTTCTTTTGCCTTTGTCATTTACATTGTGTTGCTGTGCAAAACCCAAGGGAGGGTTTCCCACTCATGTGCACAAACACCCACACACCAACACAGACTGCAGCTCTGTATCTCCATGTTTGTGATGTTTTTATCTAGTGTTGTTTTCTTCTGTTCTCTGAAAAGTGCCGCGCTACTTTCTGTTCTTTAAAGCGACAAATTGGGATTGACTTGAATTAAAGAAATGATCTTTGCTGCTTTGGATCATTTGGAATCAGGGGCTGACCCAGAAGCATGGACATTGTGATTGGTCTGTGCTGCAGATAAACATGCACTGTTTCTCTCTGAAAACAAAATGCACCATCTACACTGAACGGGTGTAGTTAGGTTAGCTTTGACGTGTGTTTTTCAGCTTCCTGTTTCCCAATATTTGGTGTGTGTTTTTGATACCAAAAACATGCACTTTTTAAAAAAACCTTTCTGTGTGTTTTGAAACACATTCTTCAACATTCTTTTCTTTCACATCTCACCACACTTCTTTTCTGCATCTAAAGGCTAAATTGATTACATTCCAGCTTTATTTGCTACCAGAACAAAGTCCCCTTGAGATACGAGTAACACCGACTGAGTTTTTTAGTTGCTCTTAATTGAATTTCTTTCAGTTAGTTCATCGCTACGCATGAAGGGGAGTCAGCTGTGCAGGAGGCATCGAGCACAGTTCATCAGGCAGTGAGGAAAACAAGTTGAAAGGATAGATTCAATTTCTGGGAGTCTAGGCCAAAAACTTGATTTCAGTCAAGGAAATACCAAATATGTCAGACTGAAAGAGATTCATAGTAAACTCTAAAACATGGAATTCTGGGTTTAAATATTTAATTCAAACATCATCGAGCTTTTCTAGAGAACTGGAGGAGGCTGATGTGGAGTATATCGTACATGCTGTGTGATGTTCTCAGACAGAGTGGGAGTGCTGTTAGTTATCAACTGCTCCAGCAACTTTGTTTCCATCATATGGATTTCTTAAGTTTCTTGTTGTTTTCTTGGCTTAAAGAGGTTGATGTGGCCTTGGTGTATCAGCGATAGATCTGTGTTTGTATTACATGGTGGTTTTAATCTGATTGCAGATGTACAGATATTCATACATGGCGTCCTACATCATTTACAACATCTACACCAGGTAAGCAATATAACCTTTACTTGCTGTTTTCTCATTGATGTTTTATATGCAGCTCTCTGATGTGTGTACGTGGAGGCACTGTAACACATGGCTATTGTTCATACATGCATGTGTGCTTGTGTGTGTTTATCAGGGAGGTTTGGGAGCTAAACCCTCCAGAGGTTCAGAACGCAGTGCTCCAACATGCAGCATGGGGACGACAAGGACAACAGCTGGTAAGGCTGAGTGGGGCTTCCATCTATTATTTTTCGCTCTGCTCGCTGTCCTTACATATTCCATTGTCCTCCTCCAGGGACTCATTTCACTGATGATCTGCTGCTCTGTTGCGATTGTTCTTACAGTAGAGGTTCTGGTCCCATCCATACTGTGTCTGTCTGTTTGTCTGTCTCCTTTCAACTGACCTTATTCTAACAGGACAATTTATACTTTACATTACAATCGGTAGCGGTGCCTCATACACCAGTGAGGGCTTCTGTAACAGACCCATGAGTGACACTCTATTATACGGCTTTCTTCACATTTATTAGCTGAGCCGAGAAAGCATGAGTGGCACTCTATTATACGGCTTTCTTCACATTTCCTATCAAGAATCCGATTCTTCACACGTCAGTTTCCTTGTGTGTAACACACTTGGCCAATGTCAGTTTCCTTGTGTGTAACATACTTGGCCAATAAAGGTGATTACCCTTATTCCAGTTTTGCTTCAGCTTTTTGATGCTTGATTGAAATCTCAAAATCAACAGATACTTGTCTGACCAGTTTTTCTGCTGAGAATAAGCAAAATGAACAGGAATCGTGGTAAGCGCAATGTCTGTTCCCTCAGGGGTTGTGTGTTCAGATGGAAAAAACCTGAATTGGTATTATTGTCTAATAATGAGCTAGAGACTCCTGTGTGACGTCAGTGCTGACCCATACACCCTAATCTACTAAACGAACAAGATTTGTCATAACTAGTGAAACTGAACTGATGAATGAGTGTTGGTTCACAGCACAATGATAGAGCTGAGTTTCAGTTGCTCCAGGACCCCAGCTAAGCTATATGAATAAATTCTGAAGGGCTGCTGTGTGACTAATACGTGTGACAAATAACTAGTGAGAACAGAGCGGGGGAAAATAAATAAATGCAGAAAAGGATAAATGCTCAGCGGAAGAAAAACAAATTCAGGTGGACTAGGAATATTGGTGAACATGCAGGGCATGTCAGGCTGATCCTGTTTGTATTTCCAAATGCAAATATTAAAATACTGATGAAAGCTGCCTGGTGAGATAAACCGGCGGATTTAAAATAAAAATACAAAAAAGGACATCAAAAAGGAAAAACAAATTGAATGGACAGGCAAAGGCTGAACTTAGTTTGATACTTATGAGTAATAGACATGGAGAGAAATGGCAAGAAACATGTCTAATGAAGTCAGAATATGGGATTGTGTTGAACTTCATCCTCTTTTCTTTCACTTCAGATCTACATCTTTGAGAATAACATCTACTACCAGTCAGATGTGAGGAGTAACTCCCTGAGGATCACCTCCTCTGGGATGGAGGGAGTCATCTTCAATGGACTCGCCGACTGGTTGTATGAAGGTGTGTACTGGTTACAGTTCTATACCAAGACTGTATTATTGAGGACACCAACGTCATGTCCTGTGTGTTGTTTAATAACCAGAGAAGCGGTTTAGAGTCTACAGTTACACCCAAAATATACAGTTTTAAGACATGCAGACTGGTCTAGACCGAAACATTCTATGACTATCGGTATTAAAATGCAAATCTAAGTGACTGGGTTAGTAGTAGTGTGTTGCAGATGTATATCTTAATCTCTTTATGATAATAACTGCTGAACAAGTTTATAAATTCTGATGGAAAATCTCTATCAAGTCCCAGTTTGGACAGAAAAGGAGGTTTCTGTGATCTACAGTTTCAGGTATGTGACGCATCCTCAGTTCAGCAGTTTAAATGTTTCAGAGATTTGCAATAAAATTGCGACAGAGCAGACTGGACAAAATTAAGCAGAATGAAGATGAAAAATCAACAGCAAGCCTCTATAATCTACTAAGCTGCTGTGTAAACAAACTCAGTAATGTAGTGGTGGTGTTTCCAGTTTGCACAGAGAGCAGCGCATTTCAAAAATAGACAGGAGCAGATAGAATCATTTCTGTTTGTAGATTACCTGTGACTCTTTGCATTTACTTTAGATTAGTTGAGGTTTTTACAGTGAAGGAAACAGCAGACTACTGGCTTATTAAAAGTCCTATTTCAGCGCTGATATGAACAATCAGAAGCAGTGTTTTCTCCACCAGATTGTGTTTTTAGTGTGTTTTTGAATAAATTTGTCTTAAGTTATCTACAAAGACACATTTGACGGTAGAAGCTCATGTGTAAACAGCTCACACAAAAGTGAAAAAAAAAAAAAATTAATAGGCAACAAAAACAGAACTAAAGCTGCAGAAAATGAGCACATTTGTAATTATTAAAAAAACTGCAGATGGCCCCGCACGTCTGAACTTCATAGAGTCAAAATACGAAGAAAAACTGAGAAAAAACAATCACTCGGTATTAAGACAGAAAAAGGAGCACAAATGTTTGTATTTGTGTATTTGTCATATCAGAAGAGATTCTGCATTCGCACTTGGCTCACTGGTGGTCGCCTGATGGAGAGAGACTGGCTTTCCTCACTGTCAATGACACCCTGGTGCCCAACATGGCTCTGCCCCAGTTCACTGGCAGCACCTACCCCCGAGCACTGCAGTACCCGTATTCTATGGTAAGTCTGGACATTGGTGCTGCAGAACTGTGGGAAACGGTCTTAGTGTCCACAGATGGATTCAGTTCACCTTGTAAGCATATGTAATGTCACCTGAAATATTAAAGGCCCAAACTACAGTATCAGAAAACAAGATTAGGTCAAAATGTCTCTGTCCTTTCAGTTTATATTCTGATCATAATATTACCAAACACTATAACCAAATTACCCCAAGTTCATTGCTGTGCCTTTAGGATCTGGTACCTATACCTTGGCATATTTACTCATGTTGCCTGGTTGGTGGCCTGGTTTTTAATGTTTCACCATGATCTTGTCAGTCTTATAGCAAATTGATAAATAACTTTCAGTCTTTACAGTTCAGCTTCCAAATGGCATTAAATGAAAAAGGCATTTAAAACACATTGTTTACTTCAAACAATTACAGCCAGCTGGTATATTTTATTTTATTTTTCTCACTGATTGCACTTTAGAGAAAATGTCTTATTGTAGCAGGACCTGTTTGTTTAAAATGTGCCAAATTAAATGTGCTGTCACAGTACAGCAGGACCTACTTCCTGAAATACCCTCAAGGTCATTTTGGTAGTGGTAGTGGTGTGGATCATCAGGTTCACTAATGGATGTCAGGTCCTTTCTCAGTGGCTTCAAAGAGGAACTAAACCACCCTCTTCCTACTATTAAAGAAGAAAACCTGCTTCATCTCATCTATAATCAACTGTTTCTTCCACCTAAAATGTCTGATTTTAACTGAATATTTCAGATCTACATGTGTCTGTCTGAAATTTTACGCCTTCAGGCCGGTCAAACGAACCCTGCTGTCAAGTTGTCGGTGGTCAACCTGTTTGGAGCGACACACACTCAGGAACTGCAGCCTCCAGATCAGCTCAGACTGAGGTAACAAACACACACACCTAAATACACTGTGTTTTTGAATTTCCCCACTGTGGGATCAATAAAGTTCTACCCTACCCTACCCTGCCCATCAATGCAATATTGACACAACATCCTGTGTCTGATTCTCCTGCGTGAATCTCCTCTGCAGGGATTTCTATGTCACCATGGTGAAGTGGATCAGTAGTACTCACCTCGCCGTGCGGTGGCTCAACAGGCCCCAGAACGCTTCACTGCTGACAGTGTGTGACACTACCATAGGAGTCTGTCTTCAGGTGGGAGTTTCTGATTTAAAGCTAGAGGGTCTAGTGAGACTCAGATCAAACTGGCACCATAAGCTGCTTCTAACTGCCCTTTGCTCTTTCCATCACGCCCTGTCTCCAAGCTACGATGTAAACTACGGATGCCTGGTTATGACAAACTATACAACATGCAGCCCTAGTCCAAAGCCAGCGATAACTGACTAATGAGTACATCTGGCAATCCAGTAGAACACTCTGCTTACTGCTAATGTGCCACAAAGCTCTAATGTTACACACAACTCAAATTACAGACCCTCTTATTTTTAGTTTATCCAGTCATATTTCAGCTACACTCCATTGTATTAATGTGATTTGCAACACTTGCAAATGTGTAGCTATATCAACTGTGAGTGTTTTCAAGCATCTAGTCACTAATTAATTTCCCCAGAAACCTGCTTTAGCAGATACTGTTGGTATAAGCGGCAACTGGACAAATGAAGCCAATGCAAAAGTGTTAAAACCTCCTCTAAAGGCCACTTGAGGCTGGCTCCAAAAGAAAATCAGTCCTCATAGACTCCCATGTTAAAACACCTGGCTTGACAGCAGGAACACAGCCTGGACTCTATAGCTCGATTCCCCTTCCATGACAGCTGCACAGGGGGTGACAGATGGGAGGGTCCTGCCACAGGTGGCTAGCTGCTAGCTGTTTAGCGAGCTCCACTCATGCTCCCCTTGTTTGCCCATTTTGGGATTAGCTGTAGCAGGAGCTAGTGAAGCACTTCCAATATGGTGACAGCCAGACTTGAGCTTCAAAACCACTCATCAGAAAACCAATGGGTTTGTCCAGTTTTTATATATAGTCAGTGGTATTTTCCTGCCATGAATGAATAAGTTTACACTGACGTGGGAGGAGAGGAAAATAACTGTTTTGGACTCCTTGGCAAGGTGATTTGCCAAATTGTTTGTATTACAACAAGCTACAATATCCAGCTGGATGTTCTTTAAAATCTCTGTAGCTATTCAACACATGCTCCATATGTTGTCTCAGTTTTATGTCTGAATAACTTCCAGAAAACATGCATTTTAGAAGGTGGATTAAACTGTCTTCCTTTTCATTCAGAGACATGAGGAATCTTCAGAGACATGGCTCTCCAGACAGGTATACCTGACTCAAACCTAATGACCTTAGCTAACAAATGATCTTAACATAAACAAAATGACCAGCCACTGTACATGCTGTATTATCCTCACAGCAATATATGTTCCCTTATTGAGGCTGAACTCATCATGCATAAAGTGTGTCGCCTGTGAAGCCTGTGTTTGTCTCTGCAGACACAGGAGCCACTGTTTTCCAAGGACAGGAGCAGGTTTTTTCTCACGGTGCCCGTGAAACAAGGAGGTCAGGGAGATTTTCACCACATCACAATGTTCACCAAAAAGGTGACTCCTAAAGGATGCTCTCCTTCTCATCTCACTCACTCACAAAAAAAATCTCAGAATCTCTGAAGAATTTGTGATGTATTTTCAGTCCTTCAAACTGATTCTCCTTCAGTTACATAGTGACCAGGACGAGGCCCACCACTTAACGTCAGGAGACTGGGAGGTGACAAAAATCGTAGCTTACGAAGAAAACAATGAGATCATGTACGTCTCAGTGTTAATTCACAGAAATATTATGATTCATGACCTTGGCCTACTTTAGCTGCTCTGCTTTCCTCTGCAGATACTTTCTGAGCACAGAGAAGTCTGCACAACAGAGACATTTATTCAGGTAAAATAAGACTCACACACACAAAGAAGAGCCATATTAAAATTGGTTTGGCCAATACTCTTCCCACCTTTCCAACCTGTCTTTCTCCACTCTTCTTTGTGTTATCTTCCCTCTAACAGTGTGTCGACCCTCGGCCTGTTTCCACGTCGGTGTCTAACCTGTGGACTGAAGGAGAAGTGCACGTTTTTTGACGCAGACATCAGCCCCGATGCACAGCATGCCATCCTGCACTGTAAAGGTCAGAGGGGTCAGGGCAGGGGTTAGGGCTGTGACTAACAGTTGTTTTCATAGATCAACCTGCAGGCAACTTTTCCAACTGTTGGTTAAACTTTTGGTCCATAAATGTGTAACTTATTTTCTTTTTTTCTTTGACTTAGCCTTTTTATTCTGGAAAGTTTAGAAAAATACCTCCTGAAATAAGCCGATATTTTAGGTTTGTCTTAATCTATCAACACGCAGCCTGTAGCAGAATGGAAATTGATCAGAAGCCCCTGTTTCATTCATCCAATAATATATTTATTTTTCGCTGCAGGTCCTGGAGTTCCAGCTGTGCTGCTTCTAAGCTTTGATGATGTGGACTGTGAGTATTTCTAACCATTTTGTGTTGGTGTGATGTTCACATCTGCTCATGTCTGCTTTGAGATGGAAAATATTTTTCTGCAATTACTGGAGGTGCCATCATCTCATTTGTATGAAACATGAGCAGCTGTTGGGTTTGACGCTGTGCCAGACTGCACTGGCCACTGTTCATGTCTAAGATGGCTAATAGTTCCTGTGCACACTGAGAATGACCGGCTAGGAGGGAACATATACTTAAACATTTATACAAACTGGAAAAGATGTGAAAAGAAGTACAATATATATATATTTAAGTTGTTTACCTTCTGCCCTTCAGGTAATGTGACATGGATAATAACACTAAGCTACAAGTTGAACACAACAAGGTATAAAAACTATTTGTTAATGGTACATGTACAGGAAGCCAGCCTAGTGTGTGGATTAGTGGCTACAATATGCAAATGCTGTCATGACTTTTCACTGTTATGGCTTCAGGATGAAGTGCTGAATATTTTATATGAACTGTAGTCTACATGACCTCACCTTTGCTTCTACACCAAGAGAAAGCAGGAAAGAGTGAGAATAAATATCAACCGTTCTTCTTCAATATTTGGCCGCTGCTAACATGATAACTAGTGTCTGTTATTTTGAGCTGCAGCTGAGGGTGACCCTGCTTGTGCTGCTCTGCTCGTATACTGTATAATACTAAAGCTGCAACAATGAGCCAATTAATCAATTAGTCAATCATTAAAAAAATCAATCTGCAGCTATTTTGATAACTGGTTCACTGTTTTGAAGCCATGCCATAACTGTCTGGATCCAGGTTCTCAAATGTGAACATATTCTGGTTTCCTTTGTTTTCTCTGATATTAAGCTGAATATCTTTGGGAACATCTGAACATGCCATCATGGATTTGGGATTGTTGTGGACATTTTTCACCATTTAACAGATGACTAACTGATAAGCCAAGAAAACAATTAGTTGAATCAATAATGAAAAGAATGTATGGACCAGAGGAAGAGAACACATATTGCAGGAGCTCTGACGTTCTTTTATTCTACAAAGGTTCTCCTTTATGGCTAATAAATAACTATGTTTTTCTACTTAGATATATAAATATAACTTTGTGTAGGCACCAAACAACCTGGAATGCTTGCCAAGAGGCAGGAGCACTTTAACAGCTTTGCAGTGCAAACTTCTAATTTGTGATTTCACAGCATATTTCATCTTGGAGAACAACCTCCCTCTGCGGTCTGCGCTGGAGACCACAAGGAGGGTTAAGGCTGACATCCGGATGATCACTAACGACGACTTTGGTACAAATTAGCTGCACTTTACAGCTGTGTTAATGTGAGACCTTGGGGAGATAAGCGAGTTACTTAGAGGGAGAATGGCATGAGGCTGTGTGTGTGTGTGTGTTTGTGCCTGTCTTCCTGGTTGTGTATTTGTGCCTGGCCACTGTCCTCACCACCTTTGTTTGTCCTTCTCAAGGCTGCCTCTCCTTCAACTAATGTCTCAGTCTCTTCTCTCACAGAGCTGCCTCTGAAGCTCATCTATCCTCATGATTTCTCTGAGTCCTACCTCTATGGCCTTCTCCTTGTTGTGTAAGCCTACACTGTGCAATTACATTTATATTTTTCTCACTTACGCTTGCTGCAGCAATGTGAGCTTCAAAAGCCAAATTCAGCGAGGACAGCTGAAGGTGAAACGCGTTACTCTATAAACAGATATACTTGACAACTCAAATGTACTAATAAATATGTTGGGTGAGACAATGTTAATTTAGCATAACATTTTCACATTGTAGCTACAATTTGAATGTCTTATAATATATTCTGCATGCAGATTAGTTTCAGTAATGTCACACAGGACTTCTTTTTCTTTGAGTTCAAACTGCTATATTATCATAAACCTTTGCATTATTGTAAATGTGCATCATGGCATTTTCTACTACAAGTACATGTTTGTACAGGGGTTTGCTAGAAAACCAATACCTGTGCTGGCACTATTCGCTCAGCCAGAAATAAACCCTTAAGTGAAAGCTTCACATCAGTGCTTACTGTAGCTTTACCATGTGCACACTAAAAAACACTCACCTTTTTATTGTTGATGTAAAGGAGAACCTTTTTTTTATAACTCTTTTTCTAAACCAAGGTTACAAAGCGCTTCACAGTTACAAAAAAGTGATTGAAAACATCTTTATTTAAACCCAAGACAACCAAGAAAGAAGCATAAATAAAGCTGCATCAGTAAATGTCAGTATAATAGTGATTTAGGGTCTTTCTTGACAGCGGCAGTTCTCTGGGTGATCAGGCGGTGACAGAAGAGTTCAGGTTGGACTGGGACTGGGTGTTGGTGGGAACTGAGCAGGTCATCGTGGCACAACTCGACGGGAGAGGCTCAGGCTTCAGAGGTCAAAGGTACTGTTGTAGTTACTTTGTTATGGACAGTTTTAAATGTCACTGAATACTTTTACTGATGCACAGCAGCTGAGGTGACTGATCTTTTGTGCTAAAAAAAAAAACAAACTTACAGCCTTAGACTACAGTATATTACAATTTGTCCCCAGCACCTGCAGGTCAGACTGCGACCACACTCAGGTAGTCGTTTCTGTCCATGACCTTTTATATCTTTGCCACTTCACAGGGTTTTACAGCAGGTCCATCAGAGACTTGGCACCGTAGATGCAGAGGACCAGATCACAGCTCTGGAGTATGTAGTGCACGTCTGCATCCTTTTGTCCAATGTGTACTGGAAAGAAGGTGTTTTTCTGTGAAGAAAGATTTGTGACCACCTGTGAAGCTGTTAGAATTTCAGAGGCAGTGTCTTTGAATGACTTTGTGGGAAAATGGTGTAGTGAAAACAGCTGCATTTGAAGGAGGTTTTATTTAGATGGAGTACAACATGATGCAAGAATAGAAAAAAAAAACTAATATAAAACATTAGCATTATTGTGAATAATAGTAGGCATGTGAGTCGGTTTATTCCATTAGCAGTTCAGATTGTCCCAAAGCACAATAAAAGACACTTCTGCCTTTTACCTAATGCATATTTCCACAAGCACAGAGGTGTGTCTTTCTGTTTTTGTACTTTTTTATTTAGTTGACCCAAAAATTGAGGTTCATGATCATAAATTAAAAATATTTACAGACAGGATTATGCACTGCACTTAAAGAGCCAAGTTGGGAGGATTTCTGTGGTCTGACAGGTCATGGAGGAAAACAAGGTAGTAATTCATGTCAGCGTTAAAAAGTTTGCAAATTGCACACAAAACCTTTCTGAAATGTAAAAAAAACCCCAGCGGTGTTATTATGCTGGTTTTTATCTGGTTTAAAACATGTCCTCACATGTTATTTTTCATAATAACTTTAATACATTTAAACAAGTCTGAAGAAAGAGTTTTGAAACAGAACTAGTGTAGAAACTTTGGATTCAGTTTGTCAAGTTGTAGTGAGCATGGGCAATGAATTTAGTCTGCAGAATAGTAAAACAAAGTTTAGTGAATGTGTCTGTGTAGAAATGGACCCACCTGATTGTCAAGTGTATTCAAAGTAACGTAATCTTTTTTCCTAAGACTTAAATCATTTTCACAGCAAACATAAAAAATTATTGTCCCGTCTGCGCTCGTATAGGTGCAAATCTGCTGTTTTTAAAAACGCATGTTTTTATGAGACACATGGTTCCAGGGTGATGTGCTTCAGAAATCCTTTCTCCCCTGGTTTTCTCTGTTCTCGTCTCAGCAGCTCTCCCACACGATCAGTCGAGGCATCACAGTAGCATTGTCAGTGAATCTCTGCAGCTTTGCGCTTTGACCCCCTCACTGTTGGTCCTTTATGTGAAGCTTCTCACTTGCTTTGGATTTAGCGTGAAATGCAGTTGAATGTGTAAAATGTAGAAGTGTAGGTTCCCCTGATCCTTTCCAATACAAAGTCCACTTGTATTAAAGCATTTCCCATGTGCTTTTCAGATACCTACTGAAGCTGCCATTCATTGATCACACTCGTGTTGGAGTTTTTGGAAAGGTTCGTCTGTCAGCCTGTGAATTAATCGGCACTTCCACCAGGATTTTTAAGCAGGCTCGATCAGTCTGTGATGGCTTTGTGGTTCAAGTGCTCAGTTAGACTTACCTAAACCATCTGACTATTACATAATGATTTATGATGCCATACATAATGATGAGAACTTTAAAATGTGTGACAATAATAGGAATATTTCTTAGCCTGCTTTAAAAAGTATAGTCACTCTGTCTATATGAGTGTGTTTACATGCTCACTAGTGTCCTAATGTTAATCCTGATCCTGAGTTTGATCATAGTCAGGATACATGAAAGATTATTCATCCCATGTCTTCACTGACTGGCTCAGCCTCTCCATCCAACCTTTACCAATGGAACATGTGAGCTCTCCTGCACTGTCGATGTAAGGCTTTTATTTCAGTATGTACTGTTATATCATTTATCTTTATCTATTTTTAGGGGACTCATTACTCCTGCACACACTGCACAGTGAGGTGACAAAGCTTTCACACCAAATCTATGCAATGGCGAGAAGAAACCAGTAACTGAAAAAGCTAAGAGATGAACGGGTGTTTACATGCCACAGTGCCCTGGTTTCTAACTGGAAACTGTACTTCCAGGTTTCAGAAACCAGGTTTCTGCAACCAAACACCTGCACCCTGACCACAATGAGGGCACTAGAGTGCATGCAAACACACTTGTTTTCAGCTATAAAGGATATATGAGTGTACTGTGAACAGAGCTCGTCAGGGGGTAGGTGGTGAACCAAGTTGAATGTGTCTCCATCAGGACTACGGTGGCTTCCTCACACTGATGATGCTGAAGTCGACAGAGAGGCTGATCAGATGCGCTGCAGCTCAGGCTCCTGTCATTGACTGGACCATGTACGGTGAGCGAGAAGTCGAATGAATATCATCATAAACTTCTTAGACACGGAAATATTTATTACTTCTGCTGAAAAGCTGACTCTCATTTTTTTTCTTATTCACGACATCTTTATCCTACATGATCTTTTTCATATGTATTGTCTGGGTTATGTGACTTTAATTATCCTTGGGTTCTGCTTTTGGGAATTCAGGCTTATTGGATTTTAGGATGAAGTGTTTTTTTTCATTTCTGGGAGCTCTGACCCAGTATTATGGCGCCTGTCTAGCTGAGGAGCTACTGCTGTATGTGATCATAGTTTAATAGACTCAAGTGTGTCTGTAAATCCTCTGGTTCTGCTGTTTCAAGGAAAACATAATAAGGATTCAGCCTGTTGTGGATGCTAAAAGCAGCCATTTTGAACACCCTGTGCATATGTTGAGAGATTTGTTTGCAAAAATCTCTGTCTAGATTTGTTAAAAGTTTAAAGAAGAAATCTTTTGTAGCTCCAATATATGTTTTCTTTCCATAAATGTTCACTTTTTGCTTGCATCACGTACTGTACATAACCTGCTTGCTTTCTGCTCTTTCTCACCTGCAGCCTCTGCGTTTTCAGAGCGATACTTTGGTTTGCCTTCCACCGAGGAGAACAGATACCAAGTGAGCTGCTTTTATCAGTCATCCATTTGTTACTGAGGTTTTTTTTTAATGCAACAAATCTTATCTTTTCTCAGCAACCACACGCAAAAAATCTAGTGCAGATTCAAGAGTAAAACTTCAGTGTGTGTGGATGGGTTTCACAGCTGACAGCCAATCTAATTTTTGAATCTTAAATAAATCCTGACAGCCAATCTAATTTTTGAATCTTAAATAAATCCTGCATCCTGCAGGTGTTCCTAATATTTTGATCCTCTCATGTATGTCAATGGGCAGGACAAAAATATACAGACGCCTCTGAAGTTAATGTAGTCCAGTACAACACCACCTTTAACTATGACCTCAATAATGAACATGTAATTGAATTTCTACATTTATGACAATTTCACCAAAAACTGAAACACTTTGAGTTTCATAAACACAGATGTTAAGGTGGAAGTGTTGCATTGAAGTGCATACAGATGTAATGTGGTCATAATGTTATGCCTGATCGGTGTATATTTTAGTATTCTTGGCATTTTACTCCTCCAGTGTTTTTCCCCCTTGTCCTTTAGTTTTCTGCTCAGTCTTGTGTACAAGACTAGACATTAAGCAGGATGCCTGCTTGTTTTGCCCCCCTGTGTAGACTGTAGTGTGGTGTGGGCCTCAGTAGCATGTGTGTCAGTACGGTGGAGGAGGAAATGTTGTTTACCTAAGTAAAAGTACACATACCACACTAAAACAGTATTCTATTATAAGTAAAGGTCCTGAACTGAAAATGTTACTTTAGTAGAAGTATGTAAAAATAGTCCGGAAATGTTCTGAAGATAATAAATATAAAAGTACTGAGTACAGAAAAGTGGCTGGTTTGTTTGTTTTTGTTCTTTATTTTTGCTGTTGTAGTTGGCTGAGGTGGTGCTGATCAGATTACTATTATCTGAATGAATGAATTAATTGACTGATTGATTAGTCTGTAAAACAAAAATCAAAATAGTAGGATTGAAAATAAATTTCAGTGAATATAATAATAAAAAAAAACCTAAATAGTTGCCATTAGTTTTCTGTCAAATGATTAATCAACTGATCAGATAATTGCTTCAGTTCTACTTTCATATGGTGTTGGGTAGTTACATTTATTACAAAGCCTGATATTTTATAAGTTCTTCATGTTTTGTTTTTAAAAATCTTGATTTGTAAAGTAACTGAATGTTTCACATCAACTGCTGTGGAGTAAAAAAGTACAATATGAAATGTGGTGAAGCTAAAGTACAAGTGCCGTCAAGTGTCATGACTCAAGCACAACTAGAGTCGATGTACGTTGTTACTTTCCACCACAGCTTGATTGTGTCTCTTGTCAGAGCAGCCTGCACTGTAAACTGGTAATGTCTGAAAACTGAACTGTAAAATGTTTATTTCTAGACACTCACTGATTTTAATGCAGACACATTCACTAAAAAACTACAACAATGCACTTGTTTATCCATTTTCTTTTCACAGAATCTCTTTTCTCTTGTCCAGGTAGAAGTCATATGACTTGCTTTGCTCTGCTGTGGCTCACTCCCCAAACAAACTAGTGCCCGTCTGTTAAATACAGAACAAAATGTAGCCACCAGCACTTCAGGCATTGCTCCAAGTCTTGTCCTTTCCAACAGTGAGGACAAGAAAAACATGCAAACATGAAAAACAGGACAGTGCCAGAGGTGTAGGCTAAAAGAAAATAAGACAATTGCCCTTCAAGTGAAGGTTGGAGTCAGTGTGTGTGTTTCCTGCTAAGTGGGTTGGCTATAACTGGGTCAGAGGACGCTATTTTTGTGACTGTCACAGCAGGAGGGGGCGTCTGTTTTAAATGACACCCAAGAAGGGGAATGTGGCACTATCCGATCAGACAATACTCGGCGGGGCATCATCACTCACTGGGTCCTCTGAGACGCAGATGCAGAGAAAGAAATGGGTTATAAAATGTTCGGTTATTCATGGGCAACGACTCGCTGTGACTGGAAAATCTTCCTGTTTGAATCCCAGGTATAAGAGTGACAGATATTCTCTAGTATAGCTGCTACACTCCCCTGAAAATACAAAAATACAAGATGTGTTGTTGCTGATATTTTGTCTTTGCATGACCCTTTAGATTGTGTGGTGAGATCCACTGGACTAAACTACCTACTAACTGGGCATCTATACATTGTTACATCAGTATTAATTATATATAATGATATATCAGATACAGGGTCCACGTTTCTGTACTTTTATTTAAAATCACCTGACAGCTTCTTCCACTGCTGATCTTCACTTATCAAACTGCTCTTCATCAGCTTTAGTGAACGATGCTCTCAGTTTAAATAACTTGTCTTTATTTGTGTTTCCAGGCCTCCAAAGTTCTGCCCAACATGAAAGGTCTGCAGGGAGGAAGTCTGTTTTTAGCTCATGGGACTGCTGACGGTACACACGTTTCCTCCACTTTCCTGACTGCTTTCATTGTAAACCACTAAATAAGATCATTTTTGGTGTAATGTGTGTTAATGAATGTAGGCGCGAGTCCCCTCAGCCAGTGTTTGTCCTGTTGTGATGAGCCGCTCCATGAGCCACAGCACTAACACTTGACTTTGATGAGAGCTTTTATCCAGCAGTGAAATTAACCCCGCTGACACTTATTTGCATGTCTTGTTTTCTCCACAGCAAATATTCACTTCGGGCACTCGGCAGAGCTCATCAAGCATCTAATAAAGATCGGAGCCAACTACACTATGCAGGTAAGTACACTTTCATAAGGAAAAATGTCATTCTTAAAAGCAACATCACCTGTAAAAGTACAGAAAGTATAATTAGAGATTTTTCTTTAATGGAAACTGGGGTTTGACAAAGAGAACCTCCACTCAGGGTCCATTTTTGTGCTTGTTCTGGAGCTTTTCTCCACATCATATGGTCTTCCTCTCCAGAAAAACTATGCTTAGTTGTCAGGGCAGTGTAGATGTTAAAATGTTGTCATTCCAACCAAGTGAACTTCATCTGCTGATGGACATAATGTGTGATATAAGATTGTTTTAAATACTGGGGTCCCAGCGGTCTGTCCTGTTGCCCATCCTCTTCTCCATATAGTAACGGGCTGTCGCTTTTTAAATATGCTGACGACAAGTGAGCACCACCTGTCCTTCACACATGTTTACAGGGTCTACAGTACAACAAGGCCTAACAGCGCATGTTTCTCCTGAGGAGACTGAAAGGTTTTACTGTCAGACAGCAGTGTAGCAGTCACTCATCAGATCAGTCCTCACATTCAGCGGTGTGTCCTGGGACATTTTCCTCACAGAGAAAACAAAATTTAAACAAATTGTCAAGTGTTGCAACCAAAATCACTGGCACCTTTCAGACTCCACTGTCAGACCTTATTTAATCGTGTTTCATGTACAGTACCTTTTATGTGAGTCTTCCATTGTTGTGTCTTATGAGCCTCTAACTTTTTTGTATTTATGTGATAGACAATAAGGTTTTGAGTTTGAATAGTCACAAGCTCCTGAACAATCACGTAAGTGGATCTTGAGTGAAAGAAGTGGTCAAGCTTTATACCTGACTTACTCTTTTCCTTAGAAACTGTTAGAGAAGTGCACATTTCAAGGTGTACTGTATTTGAATTTATTGTTCAGAAAACATTAAAATTGCAAAAATCTGATTGTGTCTCCTGTTGTTTGGGACAGATTTATCCAGATGAAGGACACTTCCTGTCAAGACGCAGCCAGATTCAGCTGACTCACTCCCTAATTGGATATTTTAAAGGTTGTCTGCTTGACGCATCATCGTTACTCGACCAGCAACGAAGTGATGAGTGAGAGGGTGATTACTGGCCCGTGTTCCACAACTACGTGTGTCTGTGTGTTTCTGAGCACACGTGCCCCTGGTAGGCTGAGTGTGTGAGTGTTTGTGTTTTCTACCCGTAGCACAATGTTTGATGGACACAACAAGCTTCTCCTGAAACATATCAGACTAGTTTCTATAGCTCATCACCTCAGCAGAATAAATCTCTCATATTCAGCCCTGATAGCAAGTATCATGATGTCATTTTCAGCTTTTTCACCTTGTCTTGTGTAGCATGATTTTATAACCCAACAAAGTATTGTTAGACCATCTATTAATTGTGCTTGATCTTCTGCTGTGGACAACAGAGTTGGACTTTAGTGTTGCAGATCCTAGCAGAGATGTTCTGTTGATGTCATGGATGGATTATGACACAATGACCGTAGACTTGTAAAAGACCTCCCCACCGTTCAACATAGCAGCAAGGCACGAAGACTGAAACGGACACAGTTTGTTTGTATTTTTAAGGTTTTTGTTGTTGTTATCTTGTAGGATGCTTTGCATGTCTTTATAGTCATTCTGCATTTCCTTGCAGTTGTTTAGTGTCTTGGTGGACATTTTGTGTTTCTTTTTAGTCATTTTTGCATCTTTTGTTGTTGTTCTGTGTCTCATTTTGGCCATTTTTGCTCTCTTTTTGGGATATTTTGCAGGTGGGCCCCAGGGGCCTCCTGACCCTTTTGGCCTTGGGCCTGTGCCCAGGCAGCCTGTGCTGTAATCCATCCATGGTTGCTGGGTTGAAACTTGTTAGTATGTTTTTCCTTTGGCTGTATGATGAATGGATTTTTTTAAAAACCTACTGTGTTATTTACAAACTCTTTCTCAAAGCACTAAAAGTTTTAATTTTGATGCAGATGACATCAGTCTGAAAATGCACAGATGTCATTGGTTTTGTGAAACTTACACTGGAAAAAGTTGTTTTAAAGTGTGACAGAGCCTGGCATCAAGCAGTTTTGGGACATATTGTTACTCTTATGGCAGCTTTGTTTCCCTCTTCTGATCAAACATGACTGACTCATCATGGCCAAATAGCCTCTTAGGGAAAATGTCTTTCTTGGGTTTTGTCATATCAACCATTGTATATTTACTGTATGTGGAGCAGCTTAACTGATTTTCAAATATGGCTGCAGATTTGTAGTTATCAAGCTTGTACACAGCAGTATTGCTAAATCAGTGTATAAAACTTTGTTTTAGGATCTTTTTATCACACTCCGTTGGCTAATTTCTGCTGTAATGTACTCATTTGTGATGCTTTGATAGTTTCAGGCCACTGTTAGTGGGGCAGAGGATTTATTTGTGTTTTTCTCATTTCTGTTGGTTGCCTGAATTGTTTTAAAATATCTAGTGTCCCTTTAAATTGTTGGATGACAAAACCACTTACTGTTTAGTAAGAGTAATATTATTTTTGTTTTATACATTGAAATTACTGTCCTAATTTATTAATTAAAAATTCTCTTACTATTTCAAGAGCACTTGCTTTTCACTTTGGAGCCCAATTTGTGTATTTCCAGTTGCTTGAAATGCGTTTGTGTTGTATCAAACAGTGTGGAAATACTCCAGGTTATAGTCTTATCCATAAAGTATTGCAATAAAAGGTATCATAAGGGTTATGGCAGCTCCGAGCCTGAGAGCGTTATTCACTGTGATTATGGGTATGAGTGAATCAGACAATTACTGCTGGCTGCACACCAATTCCTTTAATCACAGTGATGTACTGTACGTCTTGGGTGCTGCTGCAGCTTTTAAATATGAGGAGACAGTGAGTGTTCACTGTCTGGGGTTTCATTTTCGCATAACATTTTAAACATAAAAAACAATGATGCCATCATACAACAGGCACTGGTATGAATTGTGATATCCCCTAAAGCAATCGGTTGCCATGCCGACATCTTTGGTAGCCTTGGAGACAGCTATGCTCTCATAATTAATTTAAACATGAAGCATGGAGCTCTTTGCGTCCTGATGCAAACATCATCCTGCATTTACCTGCTGCTGCTGCCCGTGTGTTTAACTTTTCTTCTGGGTGGGTGGCATTGTAAGTGTGGGAGGAATTAACAGAAGCTTACTGTATTTTTCAGCTGTTTTAATATTAAAGAACAATGAACAAGGCATTTTTGAGTCTTGTTTTTTGACTGTGAGAGTATTTAGGCATCTGAAATGTTATCACGACGTGCAATGTGTTATCACTGTACAAGCACACAATCAAATACCCTAACAGTGTAGTCCCGATGAAGTCCTTGGACTCTGAGAATAAAATAAAGTCACTTTGAAGAAAATAAAGAAAATGGCAGCTAAAAAAACACTGATACTGAGCATATTAAAGTCAGCAGGATCCTGGTGCGGGTTCCCCGGCTGCCCAGGTGCTGGAGGATGAAGTGCAGGCCTACACGAGGTGGCCAGTGATTGTTTTTAGGTGGGAGATGATGGGTCTTTAAAAACCTTCATGGCCAAAGGGCCCTGTAGTTACTGAGCACTGTAATCCTTGGACTGTGGCGGAGGATTTGAAGCAGGCAGGGTGGACGGTGTTGCAGTGACTGTTCGGTGCTGTGCTTTAAAGTAAAGGTGACAGGTTGTCCGGTCCAGCCGCTTTCCTGCTTTTCTGCTCGCTGAACAGTTTTCACATCACTGTGGATCTTTGTCTCAGGAGGGGTGGTGTGGGGGGTGGGAGACCCTCGGAGGTGTAAAGAGGAGTGTTTGCTGCTGTAGCTCCCTCCAACACCCCAACCTCCACTTTGTATACTCAGCATCTGGCACTGTTGACTTTGTGAAGACCTCATATTCATGTATATTTTTGTTAAGGGGGGGGTGGTTCTCTCAGCACAATCCTTGTTGCGGCTTGAGAGCTGAGTCATATCCACCCAATCTAATTATAAAACCATTTACTATAAATGGTCAGTTCTATTATGCAATGCTTTATCCATCCACTGCTCCATTATCATTCAGCAGTCTGCCCTGACCATTCTATAGTTCTACTCTGATCTAAGCACCTTAGAGTAGGTGTGACTGTGTTTGTGTTGCAGCATGAAACCCTGTTGGCACTTTGACGGAGCCTTGCCATCATGTTATTTCACCACAAATAAAAAGAAAACATAGCAGAAAAACCTGCTGTACTTGTGAAATAGAATGGAAAAGAGCATTTGTCTTTCTCTGTCATTCATGACCTTCATAAATCCCCTGTCCACATTGCCTTAGCGCTGCTTAAGTTGAGCCTTAATTACATAAAAGTAATTATGGAGCCAACATAAAGGCCTCGTCCACTGAGGAAGGGAGGGAAACGTAACTTCAGAAATCATGAGTTAAGACCTGAACTGGGAAATGGGTCTGTCTCTGGTGGTTCTGTGCAGAAAATGGAAAAGGAGGAAATGTCACTTTTCCATTTTCTGCTGTAACAAAACAATTTTCCACCTTAGTTTTTAACCTGGTTTATGCTTGTTTTCTAACAGCACTAATTAATAATCACAGGACAAATAAAATTGAGCTATTTTTATTAAACGAATACTAAAGGGGCATAACCCAGACTAATAACAGCCCCAGGCCAAAAGCACACGTGTTGTTTATTTTGGTGAGGACTGTCCATATACTTTTGACCATGTAGATGAGAGTTTGTGTCTGAATACTGTGTATGCAGTGCGCCTCAGTGCACAGTTGGTATTAAATCTGGTTCTAGTGTTTTGAAGTATTTCAATAGATGGAAAGGTTTCGGTTCCTCTGTGACACCACAGTGCCCTCTTGTGGTACAAAAACCACAGTTCACCCAAATACATAACGTAGCTTTGCTGTGACATACCACGTGGCTGTGATGCCAACAGTGATCAACAGGCAGAAGGTGAATATGCTTAGGGGCATCCTTAAATAATTTCAGGCAGAAATCAAAATAACATCACATTATGTCCATTTTCTTTACAGTTGACTGCCATGCTTCTAGATTAATTTGCATTAATTTCAGGCACTCCTGAATGTGTGGTTTGTCGCCTGTCGGCTGATCCTAAGTATGTTTTCACTACATGGAAATTAAAGACAAAATGTCTGAGCTACATCAGGACATGTATCTATACTTATGACTGTTACAGGACATCCTCATTAAATCGGTGTGTCTCAGTGAGCTCTGTTAAACTTCCACAGAGTTTTACCTGACAATTGAAATATTAAAGAGCAAGGTGTTGGACTAGTACTGAAACAAACATTCAAGTTACTGGCAGATACCATTTATAATATTGATAGGCTTATATGCTTTAGTGAGCAAAAAAGGCCAAACATTGTTTTAGCTTTTTAAATATGAAAATTTGCTGCTGATATTTTTTTTTATACCTTAGTAAACAAAAAATCTTTAGGTTTTGGTTTGCTGGACCAAGCTGTCACCACCTTGGCAGTAAATGATTCATTAAAGAGAAAATCATCAGATTCATAAAGAATGATCAGCACAACTTTAAATGTTTCCAAACACATTTTCAAAGCCAAATATTAGGCTAATAACTGTACTTATAGATCATTTTAACTTAACTTTGTGCCAAAGACTTCAAAGAATAACACTGGCAGTTTGGTCTTTGCTTGAGATAGGTGTACACAGCTTTATTTACAAAAGGTAAAAAACCCTTTTCTCTCACTGGAGAATAATGTTTCTAAAGAAGGTAAAACCCTTTTCTCTCACTGGAGAATAATGTTTCAATAAAAAAAAACACCATGGGATCAAACTTGAACAATCTGCTGCTCAGCAGTAGCATCGGTGTTTATTATTGGTCTGCAAACCAGCTGTTCAACTAGACAAACACTCATTGCTTCTAGAGAAGATCTGCATCAATGGCAGTCATACATTTAAAATGATTGCTCGAGGTCTGCTCTGATGTTTTAATACTCATCCCCCTCTTCTTCTTCGTCTTCAAATGAGTCGACACCGACCTCTTCGTAATCCTTCTCCAGGGCAGCCATGTCTTCTCTGGCCTCTGAGAACTCTCCCTCTTCCATCCCCTCTCCAACATACCAGTGGACAAAGGCCCTCTTGGCGTACATGAGGTCAAACTTGTGGTCAAGTCGAGCCCAGGCCTCGGCGATGGCGGTGGTGTTGCTCAACATGCACAAGGCCCTCTGCACCTTGGCCAGGTCTCCTCCGGGGACCACAGTGGGAGGCTGGTAATTGATTCCTACCTTGAAGCCTGTGGGACACCAGTCCACAAACTGAATGGAGCGTTTGGTTTTGATGTTGCTGATCGCCACGTTGACATCTTTGGGCATCACGTCACCACGGTACAGCAGACAGCAGGCCATGTACTTGCCATGCCGAGGGTCACATTTGACCATCTGATTGGCTGGCTCGAAGCAGGAGTTGGTGATTTCAGCCACAGTGAGCTGCTCATGATAGGCTTTCTCTGTTGAGATAACAGGGGCGTAGGTGGCCAGAGGGAAGTGGATGCGAGGGTAGGGCACCAAGTTGGTCTGGAATTCTGTCAAGTCCACATTCAAGGCACCATCGAAGCGCAGGGAGGCAGTGATGGAGGATACAATCTGGCTGATGAGGCGATTTAGGTTGGTGTAAGATGGACGTTCAATGTCCAAATTCCTGCGACAGATGTCATAAATGGCTTCATTGTCCACCATGAAGGCACAATCAGAGTGCTCCAGGGTGGTGTGGGTGGTCAGGATGGAGTTGTAGGGCTCCACCACAGCTGTAGACACCTGAGGAGCTGGGTAGATGGCAAACTCCAGTTTGGACTTCTTTCCAAAGTCTACTGAGAGCCGCTCCATCAGCAGAGAAGTGAAGCCAGAGCCGGTGCCTCCTCCGAATGAGTGGAAGACCAGGAAACCTTGGAGCCCTGTACACTGGTCGGACTGAACAAGAAGGGTACAATTTACTTTTGTAAGTGACTAATGTAAAAGTGCTCTAAAGCCTGGCTTCTCATTAGCAGTGATTTTTGTAGCCCTATACACCCAAAGTCTTCTTGTAGCTCTTCTTACCAGTTTGCGGATTCTGTCAAGTACATTGTCAATGTGCTCCTTTCCAATGGTGTAGTGACCACGAGCGTAGTTGTTGGCGGCATCCTCCTTTCCAGAGATCATCTGCTCGGGGTGGAAAAGCTGACGGTATTTGCCTGTACGAACCTCATCTAAAAGAGACGGAGATAGCATGTTAAGACTTCTTGACAGGGAACTGATATGCGTTGCTTTTTGAAAACACTGGGCGTCTCCCTGATTACTAAGGATATTTGAACCTGGAGATGTGGGAGTCAGATTATCATAAATGTCAGGAAGAATATTTAATAATGTGCATGTAAACTAAGCAAGCCAATATGCACAATACTTATGTCTTGCTCTCATCTTTTATTGTGATGCTTTGTGTGACTGGTGCTACATAATTGAACTGGACCCTGACACTGGAATATTTAAGTGGTGTACTGCTGTTGTTAAGTTTGTCTGTCTGCGCTCAACTAGTCATTTGCAGAGTTAAATCTTGGCTGATCTAAACTGAAGTGGGTGGAGACACAGTGGAAATTTGACTTGCAGATTTCAGTGGCTTGAATTGAACTTTGGTCAAAATATAAATTCATATAAATAGCAAAGCTTTTATTCAGAAGCATTCAGAGTTATGACACTGATAACCTTGGAACTTTGAGATAATATGCTTAAGGATCAACCAGTTTAATCTTTATAGCTCTATAGACATTGTTGCTTTCTTCTATCTAACCTTTTGAAATGTTGACTCTTAAGTCAAGCTACTCTGCCACCACTTTATTAAAGAACACGAAACAGTTGCTGCTGTTTTGCCCCAAAGCTTAAAGAAATTTCGCACCAATAACCGTAGGCTCCAGGTCGACAAAGATAGCTCTGGGGACATACTTCCCAGAGCCAGTATCACTGAAGAAGGTGGTGAAGGAGTCGTCATGGCCCCCACTGGGCTGCTTGTTGGGCATGTGGCCGTCAGGCTGGATGCCGTGCTCCAGGCAGTACAGTTCCCAGCAGGTGTTGCCCATCTGGACACCAGCCTGGCCAACATGGATGGAGATACATTCACGCTGTGGAAAGAAAAAAAGAGCAGCTTTAGATATTATTATTAAACCTTTTTTAATACTGAATCCAATTTAGGGATAATTAGCATCAAGCTGCAAATTATTTCTCAAATATATAGTTAAGATTATCACTCAATTCATTATACAAATCAAAAAGCACAGAATCTGATTTTTCTGGGTTGCTTGATGCCAACATTTCTGTTTAAAACTGT
>NW_018127928.1:1261826-1282464 GCF_001952655.1 Monopterus albus
TTCACATCATTTGCATTTCAGTCTGGTTTGTGTTTAATAAAATGTCCAGGCCACACTGGCAAACTGTGCAGACCACTGACCATTTCAAACATGCCTACAAGTGGGATATGAGAAGTAAGTAGTCTGTGATTGTCACAGTCTTGTCAGAATGTCTGTAGCGGCCAAAGTGCTCCCACACCCTGCTCAGGTATTTCGAGTTCCTCATAAATGAGATGGGTGGTGGAGGACGGAGGCAATGGGTGTATGTACGCTGTGGACTGAAACAAGTTTTGTCTTATCATTAAGAATGAAAATTTTCCCTGAGGGAATTCAGGATGCAATGCTGTCTGTCCTCTTCGATTATCTAGCCTTTGAGGAAATGCAAATGAGATAGAACTTCACATGATAGAGGATCACTAACATTTTTCTCACAGTCCAGGGTTATGGCAACATCAGCTAGTACTAAAAATTCAGGACTCAAATACATTTTTGGTGATCTGTAAAGGCTTTGCCCCACCATCTTGTGTTTTCATCACTGCAGCAGCTGTCACTGGTAACATGAGAACACAAACATCAAGTATTGCTGTCAAAATATTACATTCCCCTTGAGGCACCTCTCTCATACCTAACAAACCAAGAGTAAACCAAGCCCACCTATGTTTATATAGGCTATAATAAATTATTTTATGGTAACTTAGTGAGGAAGAGGCTGCCAACCATTGCTGGCCAAGGCCTTTGACCTTGTTCTGGAAAGGAAAAGTCATGTTGTTGGGAAATGCTGGTGATGTCAATAAGTGCAAATGTAGCCAGATTTTATGTGAGTATTATCGGTTAGTTCATGAAAATAAACAGTTTTTCTCCACTCAGAAGCAGAGGACACACAAACATGACAATAGTGAACATTTAAGCCACATGGTTCATGCATCCTATGTTTTATTTTGGTAAATACGTTTCTGTTGCACATCACATTTTGCTTTTATCAATCTACCAACTTTTTCACCCTAGTACAGTATATCAAGATGCTTTTTAAATTTCATTTACATTCTGGGTTTTGATGTGCACATTGAAAAAGTAGCTGGATGGAAACCACCTTTTTAACCTATAGCAGAGCCTAAAATATTTTGATTGGGCAGCTCTTCGTGTTTTTCCAGTGTGACGTCTTTGGCGCCTTAGCACCATTCATGCCCTCTAAAAAAAGGAATCTGCTAATCTGTCAGGAGTATGTTTTGGCAAGATAGAAAGACTTGAGGCACAACAGGTGAGGTACCAATGTTGATATTGGTATGATTTGACAGGTTAACTGTAGCCTATAATCAGATATAAATCAGCAGAAACTACAGCTTTAAGCCTGAGTAGGGGATTTTTCAGTGGAGACTTTTGCTTGTTCTGAATTTTGATCCCTTAACCTCCCTTTTTCCTTCAAAAAAGCTTTCGATAAAGGCGTCACAGTGATGTGGGAGTTGCCAAGTATGGCCACGGCAGCCAGCTCAGCAGACAGCTATTTTGGGTGAAGTGTCATTTGTATGGCGCGCACACACCCCAGCAGCTCTAACCCACTAATGTTTGGACTCCCAGACTGCAGCTTGTACTGTGCACAGACAAACTACAGGTTGTGTCTGCGAAATGCAACATGAAACTATTCTTGAAAAACAGTTCACAATATAACAAAACTAGCATGAAACTTAAAACCAACATGAAGTTCTGAGTTTCTTGCTACTTTGTGAGCCAGATAGTTTCGACATTTGTTGGCTGGGGGTGTGGTGATATGTTTGCCTGCTGATGTTGCAACATGCCACATTACTTCATGTTTACAAGGCACGCAGCCTGTGAAATTGACACTTCCGGGAAAAACGGGCTAAAGGGCGAGTCAATATCTGCTTCCTGTACCTTGGCTGTAATGAAACTGCGTCATGCTTGAGGTCAGGACCTCAACATGAGGGCACTAAACTTTAGGACTGATTGGACACACCCTTATAATACACCCAAGATTTAAGGTCAATAAAATAAATCCATCACACAGGCAGGGAAGCAGACGTTTCTTACAGTTACAACTTCCTCAAGCTGTTTTACTCACTTCTGTTTGCTTTCAAAATGGCCTGTAAAAGACACAGCACACTCAGTGTTTGCTCCCATGTTACAAAGGAGCAAAGTCACAAGGGACAGGTCAGTGTCCTGAACTTAAGACTCTAGAGCTCTTGTAAAAAATGTTGATCCACAACTACAAAGGCTTATTGTCATGTGCCTGACCTCCCGTTTAGTATCAGAAAT
Source organism: Monopterus albus (assembly GCF_001952655.1). Taxonomy (NCBI): domain Eukaryota; kingdom Metazoa; phylum Chordata; class Actinopteri; order Synbranchiformes; family Synbranchidae; genus Monopterus; species Monopterus albus. Next base: position 1,264,074 of record NW_018127928.1, read on the forward strand.
GTGTTGGTTGGTGTAGTCTGCAGATTTTTATTTTTGTATTTAAAAGGTGACTGGGGTTCAGAAGACCCATAAGTAGCAGCATCAGGTCTAACATTACAGGAATTCATGCCTTACAGCAAAGTGGTGAGCAGCTGAAAAACAAATTTAAAGTACGCCAGTAGCCACAGGAAGCCACATCAGCGCTCCCCAGCAGCCAGGCAAACAAGCACGCCCTCCTGACGCACATACGGAATCGGTTAACCTCTACTGGAGCGGGAGCCGCATGCATGTTTCCACTGACTAGCTTGATGTTTTTCACTAGTTTAAACACATAAATGCTTTCCACAGCTGAGTTTTACGAGCTGTAGCAATGCCAAAATGTTTTTCCAGAAGCAGTCTGGGGCCACTAGGGTAGATACAATAAACAAAAGCTCTGGCTTGTAACAAACTTTGAAAAGAAAATATGAACATACAAGAGGAAAGTTGTGATTATTCCCCAGGAGCACAAAACATTCTGCATATTTAGTTTCTTGGATAGTAGTCAAAGAATAAGGACTGAACACTCACCATTGTGCAGTTTTGATTGTCCTTTTTGGAGAAGTTCAAACTTGTAGTTTCTCACAGTGCACCTATAATGAGATCTCTGTGAGTGAAGTCCCATCAGTGTGTGTCACACACACTTTTATAGCTACTACAGGGGGTGGAGGAGAAGAGGTGGAGCCAGTGACAGCAGCTGATCTCATAAAAACTTTTTAAGAGTGAGAAGACTTTCCTTTCTGTTTGGCCTTTCATAATAAAAGCGACAAAATAAAATGAAGCATAAAAGTCTAACATTTCTCTCTATTTTCAAGAGAAATGTTCTACTTTTTACTTCATTAGTTACTTTTGAGTTTGTCAGAAACGGCGCGTAATGCTGCCGAAAAGTGTTTGGTGAACTCATTAAAAGGCCAGACAAGGAAGTGATGAACAAAACCGTCTCTTTAATAAGAGAACTAAAACTAAACAAAACCATACAAGACAAGGTGAAACACAAAACTCATGGTCGGCATCAGTCCCAGGTCAGAGCCAGCAAACACATACATCCAGGGGAATCCAAAGTTCCCAAAAGGGAAAGTCCGATAATCATACACCGTGGCAGTCCGTAACAAGTGGGCGAGGCAGAATAGAATAGTCCAAGGAAACAGTCCGAGATCAGAAACACAAAATACCAAAACCGAAGAAAATGCTGGAAAGTCAGAGCTGGGGTCTAGAACAATAGAAGTAAAAAAACAGGTGCAAATAATAACGAAGCAGGTGAAACTAATGTGAGTGATGAAGAACGTAAACAGACCAAAACTAAGGAAAACAGGAAGTAATGTCAAAATAAAAGCCGGACGGGAAGCAGCGGAACCGAATCATGACAGAGTTAAAGATTTCACATATGATCAACTTATAAAATATAATACATTGTTACATATTAAAGTATCAGTCATATCTTGCTCCACTTTTTATTGTTACACATTGTTTTTACAACTTGATTTTATATATTTTGAGGCCTAACAGCAGTGGTTCAGTAGTTGTAGATCACTTGAAATTGCAATGTCTCTTACAGCCACTAGATGGGCCTCATTGATTAGATTTTGTCTCCAACATAAACCTCCACCTTTCTTTACAGTATACAGTGTCTCCTTATTGGCATTGTTGGGGCAAAGCAGAGAAGCCAAACACTGAGTGGCCCCAAATCCAGGTTCACTCTCAGTTGTCTTTAAACACTTTTTTAGAGAATGTACACCACTAAAATACAATTACTGACAAGGGTGGGTCCTGTATAACGACAATATGTTGGGGGTCTGTTTGTAGAGGGCCCCTGTGTCTAAATCTAGTTGAACACCTTTGTTACCGTTTATACTTTGATCTTAGGGTTAGGATTGTCACTCCTCAACCAAGAACAACTGGAAACCTCTGTATGGATCATTTACACCTACACAAAAGTTAATTTAAGTTTAATTTGTTTTCTTATTAGTGTGTTATGTTAAAAGAGTAGGCCGCTTTCCTTTTTCAGTTAATGGGTATTGTATTCTGTAGCAAACCTCTGTACTTTTTCTGCACCTGTCTTTCATGTCTAACCATTTAACCAAGCAGGTGTGTGCCTGTATTCAGATGTTAAAAATGATTCAAGTCCAGCTGATTTTGTTAATATAGGCCTGAATCCTAGGTGGCCTTGCAATATGAACAAGGAACAACACCTGGATATAGCAGGTTTCCTGTGTGTGTGTCAGTGTGTTATGCTGTTTCAAACTTTATTTCCCATTTGTGTAAGCTGTGGTCTTGTGCAGGTGTTTTCCCTATTTTGTCCATGTCCAAAAGGGAAAGTCCGATAATCATACACCGTGGCAGTCCGTAACAAGTGGGCGAGGCAGAATAGAATAGTCCAAGGAAACAGTCCGAGATCAGAAACACAAAATACCAAAACCGAAGAAAATGCTGGAAAGTCAGAGCTGGGGTCTAGAACAATAGAAGTAAAAAAACAGGTGCAAATAATAACGAAGCAGGTGAAACTAATGTGAGTGATGAAGAACGTAAACAGACCAAAACTAAGGAAAACAGGAAGTAATGTCAAAATAAAAGCCGGACGGGAAGCAGCGGAACCGAATCATGACAGAGTTAAAGATTTCACATATGATCAACTTATAAAATATAATACATTGTTACAGATTAAAGTATATATTAAAGTATCAGTCATATCTTGCTCCACTTTTTATTGTTACACATTGTTTTTACAACTTGATTTTATATATTTTGAGGCCTAACAGCAGTGGTTCAGTAGTTGTAGATCACTTGAAATTGCAATGTCTCTTACAGCCACTAGATGGGCCTCATTGATTAGATTTGGTCTCCAACATAAACCTCCACCTTTCTTTACAGTATACAGTGTCTCCTTATTGGCATTGTTGGGGCAAAGCAGAGAAGCCAAACACTGAGTGGCCCCAAATCCAGGTTCACTCTCAGTTGTCTTTAAACACTTTTTTAGAGAATGTACACCACTAAAATACAATTACTGACAAGGGTGGGTCCTGTATAACGACAATATGTTGGGGGTCTGTTTGTAGAGGGCCCCTGTGTCTAAATCTAGTTGAACACCTTTGTTACCGTTTATACTTTGATCTTAGGGTTAGGATTGTCACTCCTCAACCAAGAACAACTGGAAACCTCTGTATGGATCATTTACACCTACACAAAAGTTAATTTAAGTTTAATTTGTTTTCTTATTAGTGTGTTATGTTAAAAGAGTAGGCCGCTTTCCTTTTTCAGTTAATGGGTATTGTATTCTGTAGCAAACCTCGGTACTTTTTCTGCACCTGTCTTTCATGTCTAACCATTTAACCAAGCAGGTGTGTGCCTGTATTCAGATGTTAAAAATGATTCAAGTCCAGCTGATTTTGTTAATATAGGCCTGAATCCTAGGTGGCCTTGCAATATGAACAAGGAACAACACCTGGATATAGCAGGTTTCCTGTGTGTGTGTCAGTGTGTTATGCTGTTTCAAACTTTATTTCCCATTTGTGTAAGCTGTGGTCTTGTGCAGGTGTTTTCCCTATTTTGTCCAGCCTCCATTAAGAGTTGCACTTGGATTTTCTTAATTAGAAGTAAGTTGAGCTCAATTTTGTTGGTTTTTACTTCTTGTGTTCTTCACATCTGATGTTTTCTCTCCAAGCTTCATTGGCTGTTAATGTATTTCTGATCCTGTGTGGTTAAATATCTTAAAAACTGAGGAATCCAACTTGTATTTGAATCTTCATTGGACCATTACTGAGGACAAGTCTTTGGGAAAATGTGTTGCTCCTTTCCCCCAGCTTCAGTTTCCATACATCGCCATCCACTCTATTTGCAAACTTTGCCTGTCCATCATTCTTTACAGGAATGCAGAGCTGACCCAGGAGCCTTCAGAGGCCTGAGCTCCTCGCACCAGGCCTTCAGCTCTGAATATAAACATCCTCATAATCCTCAAACAACCCCTGAGTCCTCTGGAGCCTGTATCCTTCATCCCCTGAGCCGCCATTCCTCTTCAAACTCTCCCCTAAGCATCTTTTTGGAAAGGAGAGATAGTTTGTGATAGAGGCAGATAATGGAGATCTTTTTCAAGTGTGTTTCATCTGCCTCTCCTTGGAGGTCCACAGATTACTTTTTCTTTTGTGCCTTCCTCAGTAGTGAAACTGTAAACAATTTCTTTCCCTCACTTCTTAGTTGTGCAGCTCTTCTGGGCCTTGTTCTGCTTTGCAGTAATTTGAATTAGAATCTGATGAGAACGCCTGCATAAAAATGTCCATCTTAAGTCATTCACTCAAGTCCCTGTATAGCAGCACACTGTACAAACATCAAGTTACATTCTTTGACACTATTGTGGCTTTAGAAATTGAAATGATCAGCATTTAAAGTAAAAATTGATACTGTTAATAAATTAGCCCAGGACAGGGGAGAAATATCTGAAGTGGGATATTTATTGTTCTTGATGCATCACCTGGGATCATCTGTGTGTATTCGGTCCTTTGTCTCCAATAATCCAATCCACTGATTCAAGTGTTTAGACGACTGTTTGTCCTGCTAGTACAGAATGCTAATTTCATTTCTGGCTGAGAAAGATTCAGTCTCCCTGGAGGATTTAGCCTCAGAAATAACTAAGTCTAATCCTTTACAATTATTATCCATTGTTTCGATGACAGGAAGATTTAAAGAAAGACTGGCTAAGTGGACTCTTCATCTTGACAAAACACTAATCTGTTTTCCTTCAAAATCCACTGATTGCTTTCCTACACAAATACGAGTCTGTTTTAAGCAATTGATAAACAGTCATGAATGTGAAATATAGGGCTCAATTTCTGTTAAAGATACAGCGTGAAAACAAAGAAACACTTTGATATCATCATGAAAAACAACATACCTGAAGCAGACAGTCTATTGAAAATCTTCATTTTATTCATGAATAAAATAACCATAACAATGTCTGTTGTCGATTAACTTAAATGAACCCTCTCAGTTTATTCATCAGTGAACACACTGAGCATGTTTTATTAATCATAACATAATGCTATTCATATATCATGAGGAGAAAAGCAGAGACACAATGTCTCATTAATATCAGATTGTAAATCATTTTATTGTTTAACACTTTTAAAGCTTTCAATTATGAAAATTTCACTTTACATGTAAACTGACTGTATTGTGGTTTTGTATAATAGATATTCCTGCATTATTTGTGTTTATAAACAGTGAAACAATATTTTTTCATCCTTAAACGAGTCTCTGATAATATTTTAAGGGATTATCACTAAAATTTGTACATTTCTAAATGCCAAAATGAGACTAACATCTGCATTTGTGCTGAAAATAATAACACGGTGACAGTTCAGAGAGCAGTAAACAAAAGCATGAATGCAGAGAAAGTCTTTAAAATGAACCAACAGGGGGATAAATATGTGCCAATTCATGATACTTCCTCACAAAAATCACATCTGAAAAGAAGAGTAAAAGAATGTTAAGGATTAAAACTATTTGCCACATTCAGTATTAAAAACTTAAATGATCTGGGCTTGTTGTGTAATATTGTCTAAAAATATTTATCTGCAAACATACTTAATATATTGTGTGTAAAATGTAGAAATATGACAATTTATTGTCATAGTTATTGTGCAGAGATTGATTAGTTTGCTCACAATAAGAAGTACTGCTTGACTACCACCACTCTCAATTATAATTACAACAGGTATTGAAGCATCTGATCTGTAATCTGCAATAATCTATAATGCACTGCATGTTGAAAGTAAAGGAGCTCTACCTATAAATCTGCTCGCAGTGTCTGGACTGCCAGCGATAAGGCTTGAGCTGGATTGAAGGTGGATGGATGCAGAGATCAAAGCCAGCGGTCAGAGCCTCAGAAAAATCCCACAAGTGCTGCACTCCACATAAAATACCTGCACCTGTGTTGTCACAACAAGCCTGAGGGCCACAGGGCTTCAGGAGCCCCCAGAATAACCTGTTTGTCAGTGAGAGACAGTCAGAAACAGTTAATGAGGCCAGTTTCCCTCTCCCTCGATTTTTAACCTCCTTCTTTCTATTGGCATTTTGTACTAAAACCACTTCATCTCAAATGGTAATATTTCTAGAACATATGAATCCAAAATTTGTCTTAATACGGAGCTAAAGACACAAATGACTTGTCCAAAGGTCTGGGGACACACCAGCATTACAGTGCTGTTTGTGCTTGTTGAGCATTTCATTCCAGTCTTTCCACCAGATGTTGAGCCTGGCTACAGGGGCCACAAGAGCATCAAAGAGGTCTAGCACTGATGCAGGGGGGTAAGGGCTAGCACACGGCTCCAGTTCATGCAGAAGGTGTTAGATGGGGTTGAAGTCATAGCTCTGTGATAATGGAGCTGGTTTTGTGCACGGAGGAGGAAAGAGACAAACACAAACTGTTACCAGAAAGTTGGAAACACGCTATTGGTGACTCCCAGCTTGGGGATACATTTCAGTTATTCTCTTTCTCTACCTGTCAATCACCGTCATCATCAGAATAAATTGGATGTTTCTCCCACTGCCATCGATTCATTTCTATGTCTGCGTGCCACGCTGGAGCATTGACCAGCCTCCACCATTGATCTGCAGGACTAGTGAACCTCCTTGGACCATAATTCAATTTTGTTATACAGTATAAGAACCTTTCTCAAGCCCTAAAATCAATTCTCTCCTCCAGATAGAAGAGAGACATGTCACCGTGTTGCAGACAAGGTGAAGGCTGAGTCCAGATCAGATGGATGATTTTTAATGATTTCATCTCTTTTTTTGGATGATTTTTAATGATTTCATCTCTTCCCTTGAGTAGATGGTAATTTAACATTTATTTAGTTTATATGTGTAGGCTGTTGTTTTTAAGGGTTTAGATGAGGACTATGATCATCATTTATTTCCCCTTGCAGGTGCTGAATTCAGGGCCTTTATCTTTAATGTCAGATCTAACCAAAGGACATCACAGATGCCAGGCAGCCAGCAGCCTTAAAGCACACCTACTCTTCCCTCCTATGTTCATGTCTTGCAAAATGAAGTAGGAAATGTGCTGTTTTAATGACAATTACCTCTCTAGAGGGTTTACAGTGATCGTTGATCTTGTCACACATACATACTGTATTTGAAGATTCTGCTAAATTTTGTTCAACCTCCATGCCAAGTTACCAACATTTAACATGACTGTAACACATTAAAGAGACATTTTACGTTAAAGAATAAATATTATTAAAATGAAACATAGCAAATATCATTGGAGACAGTGAAGTAGTCTCCTAAAGTAGTTTCCTGAATTTCTCTCTTTCAAAAATCAATAAAATAAAGAAATATAAAAAAACACTGCCCATTTAGAATGTGTTTCATTTTGTTTTTCTGCGCCACATGAGACGTTAATGAAGGTCCAGCAGTCCAGCAGCAGTGACGGTCATTTATTTATTAAAGCATAGACGATGACAGGGAACACAACATGGACTCCACTAAATACCTATTATCATATTAATCTATATGACGTTATGAAAACGTGAAGCGACGCACTTTACTCATATCAGAATGCGTCTGTACAAGCTGAGAACCAGGCGTAAATACGGCTCCTTACCTGGCAAACACTTTTATTCAGTCCATTGTTTTGTCCCGATCACATTTAAACAATAAAATCAAAAAGGAACGAATGTTTTTTTTTTCAAACTGCAAGTAATTTGGTAATTTTGTGGGAGACGTGTCGCCATCCTTATGCTTCTGTCTCAGCTTAAAATATCCCAAACACATCCTTTGATATCATGAAGAAAATAAAGTGAACAGAGTTCTTAAAATACATTTCATCAGAAATCGTTCACTTGTTCTTAGGAAATATGATTTACTGGCTCAGCAGATTTTAAGACGTGCGCACAGAGCTCAGCCTGTCGGGAATGGATGTTGGGATTAAAGCAAAAGCAGTCCAACAGTGCCATCACTGAGAAAAACACAGAAAACGTCCCCGTGTGTGTTCTCTTATGTTTCTAAAATGGCAACGTGTCGAGGAATAACTTGTCTATAATGGCAGGCGGCGGCACCAAATCCTCCAGCTTCAAATAGAAAATCCTTTGCAGGCCTTGGATGCACAGAGTGCGAAGTTCAGGCAACTTTCCCAGCAGTCTGGACAAGTGGTTGGACCACAAGGCTGAGGCTGTATCGGCGCACATCCCACCGTCCTTCAAGCATTTTATGACCCTGTTCTGCAGCTCCTCCACCTTCTTCGGCTCCTTCAGCCCGTGCCGCTCTGTAAGCCCATTTGTCAGAGTTCAACCAGTTAATAAATTATGAAAAATAATATAATGCAAAAACATATGAATTTGACACGTTAAAATCTTTTCTACAGACTTGTAGAAAAATATCAAGTTGCTGTTTAAAGATAAAGGCAGTCTCATTTCTACCAACTTCTGTAAGACATTTAAAGGCTTTTTATTGCGAAATAAGAACAAAATTAGTTGGACACAAAACGTTTTCTATCAGGTACAGTGGGGAAAGGAATTATTTGATCCCCTGCTGATTTTGTAGATTTGCCCACTTACAAAGAAATGAAGAGTCTATAATTTTTATCATAGGTTTATTCTAAAGGATGGAGACAGAATATCAACAAAAAAATCCCAAAAAGCACATGATACAAATGTAAACTGAGTTGCATTTCATTCAGTAAAATAAGTATTTGATCCCCAAGCAAAACATGACTTATTACTTGGTGGAGAAACCCTTGTTGGCATGCAAAGAGGTAAAATGCTTCTTGTAGCTGGTCACCAGGTTTGTGCATATCTCAGGAGGGACTTTAGTCCACTCTTCTTTACTAATCTTCTCTAAATCCTTAAAGTTTCCTGACTGTTGCTTGGTAACTTGAAGTGTCAGCTCCTTCCATAGATTTTCTAAGGTCTGGAGACTGGCTAGGCCACTCCATGACCTTAATGTGCTTCTTTTTGAGCCATGCCATCGTTGCCTTGGCGGTATGTTTTGGGTCACTGTCATGCTGGAAGAGCCATCCACAACCCATCTTCAGTGTCCTGGCTGAGGGAAGGAGGTTCTCATCCAAGATTTTACAATACATAGCCCCGTCCATTGGCCTCTCAATGCAGCAAAGTCGGCCTGTACCTTTAGCAGAGAAATAGCCCCAAAGCATAATGTTCCCACCTCTGTGTTTGACTGTAGGGATGGTGTTCTTAGGGTCATACTCAGTATTTTTCTTCCTCCAAACACAACGAGTCAAGTTGATGCAAAAGAGCTCAATTTTGGTCTCATCTGACCACAGCACTTTCTCCCAATCTTTCTCTGAATCACTTACATGTTCATTGGCAAACTTCAGATGGGCCTGTAGATGTGGCTTCTTGAGAAGTGGGACTGCCATCCAAACCTAAGTGGGTGCTGCAGGATTTCAATCCATGGTGGCGTACTGTTTTACCAATGGTTTGTTTGATGTCTGTGGTCCCAACTGCCTTCAGATCATTCACAAGCTCCTCCCGTGTAGTTCTGGGCTGATCCCTCACTTTTCTCATGATCATTCTTGCCTCATGAGGCACAATCTTGCATAGAGCTCCAGACCGAGGGCCACTGATGGTTAGTTTGTATTTCTTCCATTTGTGAATAGCCACTCCAACAGTTGTCTTCTTCTCACCAAGCTTCTTGCTGATGGTCTTGTAGCCCATTCCAGCCTTGTGCAGGTCTACAATCTGGTACCTGATTTCCTTTGACAGCTCTTTGGTCTTGCCCATGGTGGTGAGGTTTGAATGGAAGACAGAGAAACTCTGTGGACATGTGTCTTTTTTACACATAACGAATTGTCATTAGGAGCATCTCCTTAAATTGACAGGACTAATTTGGGCACTACATGAGCACATACCCAGTCTGTGGGAGCCAGACTTATTGTTGGTTGGTGGGGGATCAAATACTTATTTTACTCACTGAAATGAAACACAATTTATAACATTTGTATCATGCGCTTTTTTGGAATTTTTTGTTGCTATTCTGTCTCTATCCTTTAGAATAAACCTATGATAAAAATTATAGACTCTTCATTCCTTTGTAAGTGGGCAAATCTACAAAATCAGCAGGGGATCAAATAATTCCTTTCCCCACTGTAGGCCTAAAGAACACAACACCATTACTCTTAGCCAACTGTTACAGCCCAATTCTGCTAGGCAGTAAATTGTCTAAGTTTAAAACCAGACTAATTTGGTATAGCAAGTTATTTATTTTGTGATTATACACACATGAGTATGATGTTGTGTATATATGCATGCCTATGTCTAGCAGGTAGGCAGTGAAATGGACTATGCACCCCATCAATCAATTTTCTCAAGGTAGGCGGGATCTTAGCATCAGGGCCAATCATATATTAGGAACTACACAACCTACATGGCATACACGGAAATCTGAGACAGTTAAGGCCGTGACACCTGATAACAGCATTAAGTAGTTATTTTTAGTAGTTTAAGTAAACTACTAGTAGTTTAAGTAGTTATTTGTCCATTATATTTGATTAAATATGTCAACCATGTATTATTATTCTTAGCTAAGTGTTTCAAAATTTCCACTACTTTTAGCTGTTTCAACCATTTATCCATTTTTATGTTACAACCTAGCTCTGCTAGGGGCTTTAAAAAGGGACATAAAAACCAGATGGATTTTGGCAAAGCAATTTATTTATTGCCTAAGGGACTGTTCACAGTTTACAAGAAAATGAATGAGGCAAACTACAAAGGAAAAGGGCCTACGGCTGCTACTAAATCAAAGAAATAACTCCAAAAGAGAACTTTAAACAGAGTTTTTGGCAATCCTCTCTGGTATGAACAGAATAAAACAAAATTCTCAAGTAACTTCATATTACTTAACTATCCAAATGAGTTCAATAATCTAATTAATAATAATTATAGACTAACCCCAAGCAATTTAACACGAAACTTATTAAAGGCTAGCATATGCACTACAACTGAGTAGTGTTCAGGTGTGAAAGCTCACTCCCTGTGTGGATATTTTTTCTAAACAAAACATTAGTTCTATTTTTTTAGTATAGGTGACTTATTCTGCACTGTTTTCACATACCGCTTCACAGCTGCTAAAGTGCTCCCTGAGATCCAAGAGCCCCTGGTTGGGAGTTAAATCACTCCTGCATGATTTCTGGACCCTAAAAATCATGTGGCTCACATCCATGAATGCTATTTAGTTTCACTTAAAGCTGCATCTTTCTGTATAATAATTAGATTTCTTCTATACTGTACAGCTAAAGATATGTGAGTTGAGGCTGCTTTATTTGATCCATGCTGTTAATATATCAGTCAGTTCCTAATCAAAACTGTGGTAAATTGCCCAGGCTGAATGCAGCATTAACTGGGGGATGATTTTCAGTATGGTGTAGACAGAAATTGTGCAGCGTGAAGAATGAGCAAAATGCAAAGTGTTTTTGAGCATCTCACCAGTGACCAGGGTGAGGGTGCATATGCATGAGAAGGTGGAGATGTCCAGATTCATCCTCTGCAGATTGCCAGAGAATTCAACAATGCTGTCAATCCATTCCCCAAAGCCCCGCAGGCACTGGAGTCGATGCCACACTGACCCATCACAGAAGATCATCTTTCCTTCTTCTGGGTTGGATCTGAAAGAGAATCAGAGCCAGTGCTAAAGGTAGCCTACAAAGCTGAAAGGCTAAGGTGAATATGAACTGCTTGGTTGCACTGTAACACAGAATATTGGTGCAGAAACCTTGTCCAGTGGCTTTGCACCTGTTACTGGACACAGAAATTAATTTTAGATCTTATGACAACATGCAGTGTCCTCTGTCAATAAATTTCTCTTCAGCAGTTTATCCACATTTCATTTGTGCCAAAAGTGCCAGAAGTTTAAATCCATCCCTGAGTTTTGTTGTCTGATTCATTAACAACCTTTTGTTGATGTAATTTACAGTATGTTCTGTGGACTGACTACTAGCTTAAGTGCTTGTCAGATTTTTTGCTGAGAGAAATTAAATTTCAGAAGTCAGCATCCGATGAAAGGTTTGTTCTTTACCTGTACGACAGCCGTAAAACAAAGAGCTCCAGGAAAGCAGAATAGAAGAGGAGGTCTTGGTCATGTTTGAGCAGGGTGGTAAAGCCCGGGATCTTCTGCGCCCAACCTCGAATCACCTCCATCGATCTGGTCAGGAGGTCGTAAAACTGCCGGACATGCTTTGCATCGTCTCCTAGTGGACTGCCAGGATTCTCCTTGAACTACAGGTCACCAGTGGGGTCAGGTAGGAATGATGGGAAATATGATCAATTACAGCTGTATTTTGTGTTTAGGTTAATAGTGGAGTATTTCTTGAGCAAGAGTGCCAACGCTGCCTACTTTGGAGTAGTCAAGGCGAGAGGGTGGAGGGTTTGATTCCACATGTGCCCTGATGAGGGCGCTCAGAAGGGTGCTAACAGGTGAAGAAGAGTCAGGAAGAGCTTTAGGTTTGGATGGCAGACGACCTCTTCGACCTTTCAGGCTGTCTGTCCTCACCACTGCAGAGTATGGAGCAAAACAGGAGTTGCTTCTCAGATTTTGTTTTGACTTTAGTGAAGATTTCTCCATTACATGATGATAATGTCTCATTTATCAGCTATGAAACATGGCTTAAAGGTATAACGGTTTACCTTCTTTGACCATTCCCACTGCAAGGCACTTCTGGAAGCGACAATATTGGCATCGGTTCCTCCTACGCTTGTCCACAGGGCAACTTTTTGCAGCCAAACATACATATTTGGCATTTTTTTGCACTGTGCGCTGCATGGAGAGAAGCAAAGATATGAGTGTTTTTGAGCATACAAAGTTAAAAAATAGAATCCCTTATTGTGGGGCATTCAACTGAGATGGTAAGGTTTCATTTGGATCACAGCAGTTTTAGTTGAGCTCTTCATTCCCATTGTCTCATCATGTCTGTTTAAATGTAACGTTGGGTTTTAATAATTAATAGGTAATGTGTTCTAAATGCCACCACAAGAACAATAAAACTACACACAGAGCCATCTGAGTATACTGCCAAGAACGTTTGTCTCAGCTGAACCTTGGTGAACACCTGTTCTCCAACAGTACAGTATACACCTATCAGATCTTATGCCATGGTAAACCTTTTTGGAAGGGTTCCTTGCAACAAAATTGGGTCCTTCAACTGGCGTATATTACACAAAACAACCAGAACAACTGAGAAGAGCAGTAACATTGACCTTTATGGACAGTTGGTGTCTTTGAAAACCTAGTTTGAATTGTTCTTTAAAAGTGATTCGACATAAATAATCTCTTTCCCAGGTAGTTTCTAGAACAGCCTTAAATGGTCCTTTGAAAATTAACAGCAGCACTCTTGCTCCTGTGGGCCCTCTGAGGCATTATAAGGCATTCAGCAGGCGGACAGGGCAGTCTGGGTAAATACAGGGTCGTGGTCATTCATAATTTGGAGAATTGCCCCGGGAATCTCCCTCAGAGAGAGAAGGGGAAGGTTTATATTCCTGGCACGTTGGTGTCCATTTTCATACAGGACATTTGCCCCTAAGACGCGTGTGTCAAGAGATGGAAACGTGCGTCTGAAGTATAATGTTCAATTTCGGAGCCAATACTTGGTCCCATTAGGGTTTTTATGTTATAACCTATTACTGTAAATTAGGGCTTCAGTGCGCGACAGTGGGGTCATGAAAACGTGGGTATGTCCATGTTCAAAAGTTTTCAGATTTTTACTATTAATAAAAGAATACATTTACAGTATTTTCCATGTTTTCTTTTAGGCTACATCATTTTGCTGCATTTCAATTGTATGAATCCATTTCAGCTTTTTGGTGTCCGCATCGTTTGCCCATCAGCTCCTAGTTAAAATAGTAGTTTTCATGCAGCTTTAAAATAAAGTGGTCTTGAGAACAAACCTTGAAGAAACCCTTGCAGCCTTCGCAGGTGCGCACTCCATAGTGCTGACAGGCTGCATTATCTCCGCACACCGCGCACAGCCCCTCCGTGCTCAGCGGTCCTCGGCTGGGAGCAGAAGTCTGGTAGTCCATGAAGTGAGGGAGCTGGAACGAGTGAGGAAATCCCACACCGGGCTGCTTACCGAGACTAGTGGAACCCAAACCCCCGGGGCTGTCCAGAGACTGGTGCGCTCCGCTTGCGTCCAGGTTCATGGACACATGGAGAGATCCGTCAAACTTCATCTGAGAGGTGCACAAGCTCTGTCCGCCGTGTTGCGCGTGTTTAAGAGAAAAAAATGAGAATCTGGATAGTGTGTTCTTCCTGTGCGCTGCCGCCAAATAGTCTTGACGAAAACTGTACAGAGAACCGGAGTCCTCCCATATGTGTCCCGGAGGAGTTTGGAAGCTGGATGTAATGGGGACGTGCGGTGATGGAGACCGGTAATAATAAACGGAGCCCGGCGAGGAAAGCAGCTCTTCGGACTGGTGTGGGTGATGCTGATTCGGCTGATAACGCGGACACCCTTGCGCATCTTCCACCTTAATGCACGGAAGCTCCCCCTGCACTGGCAACTGAAAGAGACACGGGGGCTTCACTTCGTACCCGGAGCCATAAGTGTCCACCAAAGGGCCAAAACTGGGGCCAGATGTTGCAGCTGAGATTTCACTGTTGGTAAGGTCCATGCTGAACTTTACAAACTCTGGAGTGAGGAAGTCGCAGCTGCGCTCTCTGCTGGAGCTCTGGGAGGCCGGGCTGGCTCCTTGTGGAGAGGAGCCGCACTGGGTCTGGACGCACGGCATAGCCACTGCAAACATGAACATTAATGCGGTCAGTCCAAAGTAGACAAATATCTTATCATGACGCATATAGGCTAAAAGACATTCAGTTGGACTGAAGTATTTTATGTCACTTTCCTTTAAAAAAGTATCGCAAGCATGCAATTGGTGCCTACTCAATATATAGGCTAATGAGGCAATGCATCCAGCATTAAACACCACTACATATGTCTATCATTTTCCTGAAAACAAATTCAAAAAGTCAGTTGAAAACAACGTGGGAGATTTACAAAAAAGACGACTTTAAAACTGTTTAAAATTAGCACTATTTGCGTTATAGCACGAAACTGGGATAAAGCCCAAATAGGTTCTTACCTAGAGGCTCACGGTTCTTTATTCCAGAGGATGTTATTGTTCGCAATTTTTTTGTGGTATGAAACAATAACCATCAGAGCATCACCTGCAAACTTTACACTGACATGAAGCAATTGATTCCTTCATGAGAAAAGCAGAGTATGCACTATACTTTAAACCACCACCCAGTGCAGGAGGACAGTGATGAATAATCCCATCTCTGCTGCTTGCGGATCTATTCAAGTTTTAGCAGCGACCAAGAAAGTCCACTCGCTGTTTGGAGAGCAAAGGAAACGACTGTTCACTCCTCCCACTCTTGGTTTACAGACTTTCTGCCAATGACACCGACAATGTGCTTTTGTTTTGTATGTGCGCCCGTGTGCCAAACCGTATTACGCACAAGCCTCAGAGGGGTGGAGTGGTGTTTGTGTCCCTCTGTGTGAATGTGTGTGTGGGCCATTGATTGTGTGGGCACAGATAGTGGTTCATGTAATTTGGAAAGAATGATCGTGGCCTCCGTCTTGCAGTTTGCGTCATATTTTAGGTATTTTGTGGCGATTTAAAACACTTTTGTTAAGATGTGACTGTATACAATGCAGATGCATTTGGATGTTTCTGGGGAGTTAGATTCAAAGTGGAGAATAAGGGTCATCTTAACACTCTCTAGTCATTGTGTCACTTTGTGTTCATTTTTCGTGGTCGTGTTTACCATCATTCTTTTTATTTTGCGTGTCGTTGTGATCGTTTTGCATGTTTCATTTGTTGTAATTTTGAGTGTAGTCAGTCGTTTTGCATGTTTCACTCATTTGTTGTAATTTTGAGTGTAGTCATTTGGCATATTTCTGCCTTTATGTTTAATCTTACCGTTTTGCACTTCCTTGGGGTTGTTTCGCAACTTTTTCGTCAGTGGTGCTTTTGTGTCTATTTGCATATCTCTCTCTCTCTCTTTAATCCATGGCCTGTATGACTGAATGGCAGAGAACAATGACAGCTGGTGGCACTGACTCTATTATAATCCTGAAGGAGGAGCAGGATGGAGGCATGTAATTGTGAAATCTCACCTTCAGTTTACGTCAACAACACACCGACTCCACTCGAACACCATTGGTCACCTTTAGCTAAACACTACAATCCGATTGGCTCTTTCTGGCGTCGATTAACGGCGTTCCATTTCCGGGTTGTCGCTCTTAAACCCTCGGTTTTGGAAACGACTGATGCATCTTGTCATCACCCTGTATCATTCCAGCGGAATTTTATCCTACCACAAAACAAGAAAACCCGTAAGTGGGAATGTCTGTTGTATCACATGGTGTTTTGGAGACTATTAAACCTATGTAACACAGTTAACTCCGTGTTTTTGGTAGAGAGTCAAAAAGCGGAGCAATATCTGCGCGTTTTATTTTTGCTAGAGGCTGTATGATGATGAAGGAATAACCCCTCTTCCCCACCTGTTATAGCGAATCACATGCTAAGTTAATGTGTGCGTTCTGGTTATTTAAATCCAAAAAACAGCTAAATGTTGCCCACAACGCTAGCCTTTCACGTGAAAGTACATAGGCTAACTCGTCTTTTTTATATAACGTTACTGTTGCTGTTAAGATGAAAGTCGCTGTTGGTTTTCCACGAAGAGCAAACAGAGCTTAGATTTGAACCCATATCAAGATGTCAGTTTACAATGAATGTACTTCCTCCTGTGTGGTGATAGATAATGGCGTCATAAGTCATCATACAACCACATGCTGTTAAAACAAACCTGCTCCATACATTTGACATCACTACAAACAGGCATCCCAGTTATAATCTGTAAATGAATATAAAAAAACAAAACTGTCAATGGACTTTCTCCGTGTGATTTTTCAGCCCACACTACGGCCAGGAAACCCCCTCCCCCGCTGACTCATAATGAGTTTGCAGGCTGATGTAAGTTAGGGCATTCTGATTTCCCAGAATGAGGAGGGGGTGTCTCAGCATCATCCTGTGGAGGGAAAGTCTTTCAGTTTAACTCACATAGGCAGCTCAGTGGTTCAGTCATCAACTACATCCATCAATAAACTGCTGTCATAAGGATCATTGTGGGCTTCATAGATAACTGGAAAACATTTTGGTGAAAACCTGGTCTGATTAGCAGAGATGGCATCCATCCCACTTTGGGTGGTGCGGCTCTCTTATCTAGAAATCTGGACGAGTTTATTTTACATCCTAAATTATGACAACCCAGAGTTGAGTCCAGAGTCTTACACGCCTCTCTGCTGTCTCCTTGCAGCTGCTACCCACCCAACACTCCCAGTACCCCATAGAGACTGTGTCTGCCCCCAACCACCTAAATTATATAAATCAAGAATCAACTCCAGAGGAGTTATTCATAAGAACCTAATTAAAATTAAGATGACTCCTCTTATAGTAGAAAGTAATAGGACAATCAAATGTGGACTATTAAATATCAGATCTCTCTCATCTAAATCTCTGTTAGTGAATGATTTGATAAGTGAACATCACATTGACTTATTGTGTCTTACTGAAACATGGTTACAGCAGGAAGAATATGTCAGCCTAAATGAATCCACTCCACCTAGGCACAGTAACTGTCACATCCCTCAAAACACAGGCCGAGATGGTGGTGTGGCAGCAATCTTTGACTCAAGCCTATTAACCAACCCTAGACCTAAACATAGTTATAACTCATTTGAAAGTCTCACCCTGAGTCTCTCACACCCAAACTGGAAAACTCAAAAGCCTGTTCTGTTTGTTATTGTATACCGTCCACCTGCTCCTTATTCAGAGTTTTTAAGTGAATTCTCAGACTTTCTGTCTGATTTAGTGCTTAGTACAGATAAAATAATCATAGTAGGCGACTTTAATATTCATGTAGATGCCGACAATGACAGCCTCAACAATGCATTCTGTTCATTATTAGACTCAGTTGGCTTCTCTCAAACTAAATAAACCCACTCACTGTTTTAATCACACTCTTGATCTGGTTCTGACATATGGCATCAAAACTGAACACTTAATAGTTTTTCCCCATAACCCTCTTCTGTCTGACCATTTTCTAATAACTTTTGAATTTCCATTAATGGATTATACTCTATGTGGGAAACAATTCCACTACAGCAGATGTCCATCTGGCAATGCTGTTACCAAGTTTAAGGAAATAATTCCATCTTTATCTACTTCAGTGCCGTTTGCCAACACAGTGGAAGGAGGCCACCTTAACTTTACTCCAACACAAATCGATAATCTTGTTGATAGTACTGCAGCCTTCCTGCGTAATACACTTATACCATTGCCCCTCTGAAAAGGAAGGCAGTGAAACAGAG
>NW_018127928.1:1284671-1298800 GCF_001952655.1 Monopterus albus
CAGTGTTTGATTGTTTGTTGTGTCTTGTTGCTTTTCTTCTTCTCTCTCTCCTCTATCCACTCACCCCAACCGGTCGAGGCAGAAGGCCGCCCACCAAGAGCCGGGGTCTGTCGGAGGTTTCTTCCGTTAAAGGGAGTTTTTCCTCCCTACTGTCGCCAAGTGCTTGTTCAAGGGGGATTTGTTGGGTTTTCCCTCTGTAATAATATTGATAACAGTAACTTTACTTTGTAAAGTGTCCTGAGATGACTTTTGTTGTGATTTGGCGCTATACAAATAAAATTTGATTTGATTTGATCGAGGCTTATTATGGTCATATTTAGCCTTTATACCATGTAATGTTGATCAACCAGTGAAAGGGTGTGAAAGCCAACACTGTGTTATTGAATAGGTGAGAATATATGATTTTTAAACCCAATATACAAAACACAGACATGCCACAATCCTGATATGCTTTTTTTTTAGTAACTTAGGTTCACATCAGGTCAGACTTCGACTATTTCATTATAATTCTAAGGGAAATTGTAGCAGTTTACAAAATGTATAATTTGGTGAAAAACTTGCAGTAAAAAACTGTGGTATGCTGCATGTAATAGGCCATTTGTTACACCAAACTAGTTATTGACATTTGTGCCATCTGTAGCTGTGTTTTATTAAAGTGCATTAGAATCTGCATCAGCATTTGCCTCTCGCTGGGAACCTTTATTGGAAGTATACAACAGTGGGAATGCAAATGCTTTTTTGGGCTGTCCCTGGTGGGAATTGAGGCTGGCTGGTGGCTGGTGTCATGTAATGCTCATTATGGTGCACAGGGTAATTATGCGGTGTGTAAATCTTGCATAGCTGGGCACATAATGATTTTGCAAGAAGTGCAGCTAACAGTTCATTATTGATTAATCTCTCAATTAACATTTTCAGCTAATCAATTTGTCTGATCATGTAGTGCCTGTAAATGTCAAAAACAATAACTAAGACCTATCTCAAGTTACCAGGACAAGTGTGATGTCCTCAGCCTACTGATCTGTTAAAAAAGTGCCAGTTTCACCATGACAATACACAAAAAGTAAGAAATGTTATCATTAGTGATCCTCTAGTGAGGAATTGCCTTTCAAATGACAGAAATCATTTACATTTTCAAGAAAAGATGCCTGACATTTGATGGTTGGTTGGTTGAGGATATTCTGCTTTTCTTTGTTTTATTTAATTTTATTGTAAACCTTGGATTTGGGACTGTTGGTTGAGCAAAACAGGCAGCTGAAGGTGCCACTCTGGGCTCTAAGAAATTTAATCTGTGCTTTTTACTTTTTTCTGATTAACAAAATTGTGCAGCAGATGACATACAGACACACCAGCAAACACTGGCAGCCTTTCAGTGTAAACAGAGAGCTTTCTGAACCCTCCTTCTCCCCTTTAGTAACTGTACCCTGCTCCTTTCCTGCAGCTTGCACACCTCCTTCACATGATCAGTTGTCATATCTGAGGCTTATGACCCAGCTGTCTCTGCTCCGTCTCCTCACTGCACTTTATTTTTCCTACAGGGCTAATGGCATTCAGGAGGGCCCTGAAACGAACGGTGATCATAGGTGGCGGGACAGTCGGCACATTGTTTGGCCTGTTGCAGCTAAACGAGTACAGGAAGAAGCATGTAAGTTGATGAGAGATGCCACCTCTCAGTTTGTGTGCTTTTTGAAGAGTCACTGCATCAAACATATGGTAAACATTCAGTTTTACAGAATTAGCTGAGTGTTTTCAGATTTTACTTGTAATGGCAGCTGCTAAATGCAAGGACAACGTTTATATTCTTGCACATTTTAGTCATGATAGCAGTAACATTTTGAGTATTTTCTAGTATTTTCTTTTGGCCTGAAAATAAGCTAAGCAGGGAGGCACTGTCTTTCAGGGCATGTCGATTCGAGATTTTGGAATGTGTTTTCTTTTCCACAGTGCTGTTGAGCTTAACATTCCCTTAGATCTCAGCAGCAATGACTTCATCCAAGAGCCGGGGTCTGTCGGAGGTTTCTTCCGTTAAAGGGAGTTTTTCCTCCCCACTGTCGCCAAGTGGTTGCTCAAGGGGGATTTGTTGGGTTTTCCCTATGTAATAATATTGATAACAGTAAGGTCTAGACCTTACTTTGTAAAGTGTCCTGAGATGACTTTTGTTGTGATTTGGCGCTATACAAATAAAATTTGATTTGATTTGATTTTTTTTATTGGCTGCTTACCAGCTGCTGCGCAGGAGGCGTCACATCATTTGCAAGCATGCCAACACCAGATCTGAGCTGCTTAGAAATGATGTACCACCGGCTATTTACTACATGCTTATGGAACTAACCGCCTCCAAATTTGTGGCCTAATAAAATGGTTTATATTCATAAATTGAAACTGAGGAATTGAGGACAACTTGTTCTGTGAGTCTGTGAGCCCTGGAGGGTGTGACAGTTTTACTATTTGGCATTTCAGACTAAAGAAACAAAGTCAACTTGGTGCACTCTGCAGAAATCTTGCATATTTTTGTGCTTTTATTCAGGCTACATTGACACTTCAATCCTTAAACTCCTCAGAATCTCTTTTATGTGAGGCACCATCAATTTGAGGAATGACAGAAATTCAGTTGAACTTAACATTCCCAAAGTTTTAACGGAAACTAATGACACTTGACTGGTAACACTAGGAGTACCGCTGGCATTGAAAGACACTTGTGTTTCTGTTATTGTCAAACCTTGAAGTGAGCCACTGATCATTTTAATTATAAATAACCACCCAACTTAGCTTCATTTGAGATGGACAAGCAGCTGTGTTTCCCCTGACCTCTGAACGGATGTAGGTCTCTTTTAGACATGCCACACAAATACACACCAGACTTTATTTGACTGTACACCCTAATGTTCACTCTGTTTTGTGCCCTGGTGTGATAATGTCTTCTCTTGCCCATCATCGGCCTCTCATCCAAGCATGGATTGGTAAGCAAGAAGTCAACCCTGATGAAATCTAATTATTTTCACAATAGTTTGTAATCATGCATACCTCTAATCCCAGTAATTGCAATGCTGATGAGATGAATGTCCGTCTAGCCTCCTTTAGCAAGGGCACACGGCATGGAGAAGTTTTCAAGACAGTGGCCAATTGGCTATTAGCATGGGCCTTGCTGTGCCATTCACTGACTTAGCTTGATTACAGGAGACACACTGGAATTTAATTCTGTGGTAGTGTTTGTCTGGATGCATCATCAAAAATAGACAATGATTATATCATCGCCTTGTTTGCGGTTGCAGGCGTAAATTACAAACGCCTGCTACTATTTGCAAGTCAAATGCAGTGTTGGCTTCAAAGCACTTTGATGCAATCATTTAGCTTGAACTACTAAATAGAAAAATGAATAAATATTTCATTAGACATGAAATCCAGCATCCTCATATCAGAGGGGAGCTGTGTTTTTCATTGTAGTTGTGATTATTTCTGCAAATGAATTTTTTGCTAATCAACCAGTAGGTATAAATGATCTTCAGAGACTGGAAAGTGGTTTGTTTTCTGTGTTTTTCAAAGTTGATCAGCATGTTGTGACAGGTAGTAACCCTTAGCAAAGTTTGCTTTGCTTCTAACTGCATCATGAATATCCACTGGCAACACTTGAGCAACACTTGGCAACTAAAGGTGAGAATGAGACTTCATAAGCACATTATAGTCTCATTTTCTACCAAGGAACGCTTCAGAAGACCAATCTTGGATTTGAACAAGCAATATTATGAAGTAAAAATAATCTTAAGACATAAAAGTCCTGCATTCAAAATATGGCTGAAGTAAATGTATATAACCGCTATCTTCAAACTGTGGTCAAAGCAGTTATCTAGCAGCTGTTATATTCTCTGATTACTGTTAGCGATGCATCACAGCAGTTAAAGCTAGTATAGACTACTTTACTGTATATGCTGTTGGGTAGTTTAATCCTTAACAAGGCACCACATTTTATAAACAAATTACTTTTTTGTAAAATTAGAATCTTCAGTCAAATATAGTGGAGTAAAACATAGTATTTCTCTCTGAACTGCAGTGGAGTTCAAGTACATCCTAGTGGTCTGATGGTCCAGATGTGTATCATTTAACTTGACACGTTCGATTTTAGCCAGACTCTCCAACTCTCACGCTATCACATAAAACCTAAATACCAAAAAATCTTTAAATAATAAATGTCAAACTGAAAATTATCATCAGCCAGGTTTGTTTTGTTATTTATTTTTGTAAAATAATGAGCAGCACTTAACACATTGCTCTCAGGTTTAAAAAAAAAATGTTTTCATCAGCTTTGAAAATCATTGCCATTGACTGGGTTCTCTTAATTTCTTCTAGCCAATTAAGAAAATACATCAAGATTTTTGTGAAAAATTACATTATGCTGCCTTACATACATTTTATCCATTACAACACATTAATGCATATTATGAGCGAGCATACAACTGTATGTCTTGCACTACACAATCACACTAGGTCCATAATGTATTCCAATGATTGCAAGCTATTATTCAGTATGTCACATGTGATTTTATGAAGTGATTGTAATGCAAGAATAATGCATAAAGACATGACAGTGGGAATGTGCTGGCAGTGTGCTTATACTGTTTCTGAATACACCTCAAGGAAAGTGTTGCTATATTTTCTCGCAGTTGTATTGTTTTAAAAGAGTTTAACATAGTATTTAAATAGAACTAATCTGAAACCTGCTGTTTTGCTAACTTTAGGCAATAAAAATGAATCTTTAAGCCTTGAAAGGGACCATGGCCATTGTACTTTTGTTGGTAAGTGTGTATCTGTGTCACATCCAGGCTCGGTTGTCCTACGTGGCAGCAGAAGCAGAGCTCAAGGTCCCATTTGTGGATGAGCTTCCCTCCCGGCAAGACCAGCTCACTGCGCTGAGAAACACTAAGGAGTTTGATGTTCTGGTTGTTGGAGGAGGGGCCACGGGTGCGGGATGTGCCTTAGACGCTGTCACACGCAGTAAGATCACTTTCATCAGCTCCACCCTGCTTTCAAGTATTCCCCAAGTATTCTCCTGGGATGGAACAGGTTTCAGGCTCTATCCTTGTCCTTACTGAGGCATGATAGATGGAGGGAGACTGGTGTGAAACCAGCTGGTAACAGTTTATAATGGTCCTGGTCCAGTAGGTCAGCTGTTATTATTAGCACAGCATCTTTGTTGTAATTTACTGGAAATACACTTAAAGTGCATACTGTATATCAGTGCAGTGTTTTGCTGGACATTTGCAGCATTTTCCACATTGGAGTCTTTCCTTTCAATTATATACAGTAATATGTTGATAAAACTTTCACAAGGTGATGATTGACCTCACAGGCTTCATTCATTCTTCCCTAACCATATGGTTGATGGAAGGCAAGCTTGATAAACCGCTACTCACTCTCTGTGTTTTTGGGGAAAAAAATGCTAAAATCTGTATTATATGGCTTTAATGGTCATAATGTGTAATTTCACTATTGTAATAAAGATGCTAGAATTGAATGTTCATCAAAACTATGGTAGCAAATTTCAAGAGCAGTTTGAATTATTTCAGGTGTAAAGTATTTTGCATGATGTATTTTTATATCTAGGTTCTCACGTAAGGTCAGTGCAGTAATAATACAGAAACTAATGGAGCATTTATAATTCTTGTGTTACACTTTGACCAGTTTTATTAAAATGCATTCCTTGCTTGGTAAATATAAATGTATGCAATATGCAGTGCAGAAAATAACATCCCACTTCACTGTGTCCTCCTCAGTACTTAAACCAAACCTGCTCTCTTGGTTGAATGACATTTTGAAGCAAACTGTGCAGGTATAGTGACTGAGTATTTGTCATTTGCTGCAGACCTTAAGACTGCTCTTGTAGAAAGAAGCGATTTTTCCTCTGGGACAAGCAGCCGGAGCACCAAGCTAATCCACGGTGGAGTCCGCTATCTTCAGAAGGCCATCATGCAGTTAGACTATGAACAGGTTCTTCTTTGTGTTCTTATTTTTCATCAGCTTTTTCTTGTTGTGCTTTTTTTGTCATTAGCTTTTTATTCGTCCTGTTTTTTTCCTGTTGAAACAGTACATGATGGTGAAAGAAGCCCTCCACGAGCGAGCCAACCTACTGGAGATTGCACCTCATCTATCTGCACCATTACCCATCATGCTTCCTGTATACAAGTAAGTGTCAGACTTGTGCAATTTAAAAAACGTGAAAAGTGAGCGTAAGACGTGTGGGGAAATGCAGCACAAACAAGCCAGTGATGACTGATATATTCCTTTAGGATGATGTTTTTAATCTTTTAACTGTAGTTTTATCTTGATGGAAGATCAGCTCCAGCTTTTGATGACCCAAAATCAGGCCAGAAAATGTAGTTGATGGGTAAAGTTAAAGGGTACGTCAGATGAATTCAGATGGTATCTATCGTTAATCACTGTGTTCATTTCCAAGATGGTGGCAGTTGCCTTACTACTGGGCAGGGATCAAGATGTATGACCTGGTGGCTGGGATCCAGTGCCTGAAGAGCAGCTACGTCCTGAGTAAGACGAAGGCCTTGGAGCTGTTCCCTATGCTGAAGAAGGACAAGCTGGTGGGAGCCATCGTCTACTATGATGGTGTGTCAGCCCTCCCTCATTTTACACCTGCAGAGGCTTTTGGCTTAGATTTAAATGCAATATTTTTACTTAGAAACTTTAAAAGTTATGTCCTTAAAATAACAACTTGCCAGTTTTTTTAACATCAGTTTTGAAACTGTGCCATTCTTTTAATCTGAAAGGGTCAGGAGATGATTAATGGGATAGAAGATAATAAAAAAACATAGTAGTTTAATTGCCTCTTCTCTGTTTTTCTATTTTCTGATGAAATGCAGGGTAGTTTAGCATTTCAGGCTTCTGAAAGGAATTAAGTTAATCCTTTTGAGAGGGGAATTCACTTTAACTTTTTGGACTATTATATCTGGTGTTACACATTGGCATTTCTGTTTTAACTCGTAGCACTTGATTAACTTCTCTTTTTAGAGTCATAATAAAATCAATTTTGAACACACAGACATGACAAATATATTTGAATACAGTGTCATTTCTGGGGGATATCAGTTATCTTCTTAAACTACAAATTCACCAACATGTTTTGGAGGCTAATAGCTGTCCCGAGAGCTTCATTTATATCGCAGTAACATGGTGGCAGATTCTGTCATTTGTGCTGTATTGATACCATACACAGAATATGAAATTGCATTCTTAAAACAAAAACAAACAGCTTATTTGGCTTTTTTGCTTCAAATGTAAATGGACAGTCATACGTAACTGGCAGGCAGGAAAAATGGAAGTGCCTTTTCTTTGTGCAAAGCAGCATATGTTTGATTTCCACCCCCTCTTCATGCCGTCATCTGCTCTGAGGGGGGTACAGGGCTGGGATGGTGGAGGGCTGAGGCGTTTTTTTTTTTTTTTTTTTTTTTTCCAATTTTTGCGTGTGGGAAACTCTCACGCCCGTGACATTTCGAAATCTGACCTTCTCTCCCGGCGGTGTATAGTGCAGAGGAGCGTTGTCGTCGGGTGAAGCGGCAGAGAAACAGTGATTTTTCCTGCTGGCTTGGTTTCTGCTGCTCCTGCTGCCACCAACAACATTAATGGCTTTTTATTTTAAATGTTTAAGTCTAATCCTTATTTTGAATTGGCTGGGTGGTATATAACATGTTTATGTGTCTCAAACACAATAGGTTTAGCTGCTGTGAGTACAGCAGACAGTCGTTCATTGCTGATGCTACCAAAAACAAAGAAAAGCCCACGGAAAACAAAATGTGTGTATGTAGGAATATTTCAGATGAAAAAGTGTATGCCAGATGAACATAACAAACTTCAGTGACTGATAAGGTTAGGGCAGTTTGTACTATCAGAGCAAAATGCCAACTGAGATAGTCTGTACTGATTCATTGTCATTTATATTCAGAACAAAATGAAGCTCCATTGTGATATAAATTGTGTATGGGGACAGATTTCTGTATGTGATAGTAATAGAACTCTGTGCTTCATAGTCATCATTTTAAATTGCTCCTGGCTTTTTAAGTTTTTTACAAGTTGTCTCTCCAGTATTGTTGATTCTTTTCTAATCTGATTTGGTTTTGTAATAGAAATGCTAAGGGACTTTTGCACATGTCAACCCAGCTGAATGTCTACAACCTCTCATCCTTCACACTGCTCTGTCCCCTTCAGGGCAGCACAATGATGCCCGTATGAACCTGGCCATCGCCCTTACTGCTGCGCGCTACGGTGCTACCGTCGCCAACTACACGGAGGTGGTTCATCTGCTGAAGACGAAGGACCCACAGTCTGGCAAGGAGAAGGTGTGTGGTGCTCACTGCAGGGACGTGATCACAGGTGAGACACAACAGTGATGAAAGGATGGCCATTATAAGTATTAATAGCAGCAGCTGTATCAAACAGGTTCAGAAGCCATTGTCACAGGCATCATTAATGTTATTAGTAACACCTGTATGCTGCTGGGTGATCTGTGTGCTAGGAGAGGACGGTGGTTGACATTAAAGTTCAGTGG
Organism: Monopterus albus; assembly: GCF_001952655.1. Taxonomy (NCBI): domain Eukaryota; kingdom Metazoa; phylum Chordata; class Actinopteri; order Synbranchiformes; family Synbranchidae; genus Monopterus; species Monopterus albus. The sequence goes on from NW_018127928.1 coordinate 1,293,217, forward strand.
ACATTAGATGGCACCAGAACACCTAAGTGGAACCCAGGGTTAATTAATTGGATCATTAACACCTGTGTGACTGTGGTTTGTAAGGCCTCCTACTGTCTATGTGGGTGACAGAGAGAGGGAGAGAGAGAAACGGTGAGATCAGCTGTAAAGCTGGAGACAGTTTTACTACTACCATTTGGGTTGATATGTCAGCACAAAGAAACCCTGCACAAGTCAGACTTGGCTGACATAATGTTTATTCAGTTGTGCTTTTCACTGAAATACGTCCTGTTTCTCGTATCCTACAAACAAAAAACTGTATTTGACATTTTTCTCTCTTTAAAGGACAGGAATTTGATGTCAAAGCTAAGTGTGTGATCAACGCCACTGGACCATTCACGGACTCGCTGAGGAAGATGGACAACGAGAAGACCAAGAATATCTGCCAGCCCAGCGCTGGGGTTCACATCGTCATCCCTGGTTACTACAGGTACTACATAATACTGCTTAACACATGCATGTCTGTCCTTTAAAGCTGCTGTGAATTTTTATTTAAGTTGTGGATGACATTAAGTTGACAGCTGCATTAACTTGTTCTTCAGTGTTTTCTCATTCTTATGAGTAAATACTAAGCCTGCTAAACAATTATCTGACCTACACTCACATGCATAGCACAGTCTTCTCTGGTTAAGATACAGCACAGCAATAGAGTGGTTTTGTTGAAGTCGGGGGTTTTAAAGTTCAGCGGAGCTTATTGAGTGAAACCCGAGGGAGTGTGAGCCCTTTGAGCAGCAGTAGAAATGCCAACCACCTAATTCTCTTCCTCCCTTTCTCTCATCTTCCTGCCACCCACCCCCTCTTCCTCCCCCTCTTATTTCTCCTATTTTCTTCCTCTCTGACTCCTCTCCTCCCCCTCTTCACTTGTTCTCTACCTTTTGTGCCTTCTTTCTTCAGCACTTCCTGCTCTTCCTCATACTTATTGTACTGCTTTCTATTGTTTCTTCCTCACCTCATCTTCCTCCTCACCCTTGACACAGTTTCAGTAGATTAGAGAGCCTGCTTAACAGGAAAATGAAATGGTCGCAGCAGTCACAAATATGAGACAATAATAACAATAATGACAAATTAGAAATAATAACAGCTGCTTCTATTTCTACCAGTTGTTACCACTGGTATTAATACTAAATCCTCATTTTGGTTTTTCTGGTCAACAGTCCTGACAACATGGGTCTGCTTGATCCAGCCACAAGCGATGGGCGTGTCATCTTCTTCCTGCCCTGGGAGAAGATGACCATTGCAGGAACAACCGACACGCCCACCAGCGTGACGGCCCACCCAGTCCCAGGGGAGGATGACATTAACTTCATTCTGACTGAGGTCCGCAACTACCTTAGCCCTGACGTAGAAGGTACAGGAGTCCTCTGTTGTCCATTCTGAGTATCCAGCACTCGCAGAATAATTTCTTAAAAGCATCTATGAAAGGTTATTCAAATACAGAAAATATGAACTAATCCTGTTGACTGTGTTTGTGTTAAACATCCTGAACTGTTACTCCACATAAGGGTATAGTCACTGTTACACTTAGCATTAGTTCAAAATGAAGTATCTTGGTTAGTCTGTGTCCCACAGAATGAAATGTCATTGTGTGTTTGTGTCTGCAGTGCGTCGAGGAGATGTGTTGGCAGCATGGAGTGGCATCCGTCCTCTGGTGACCGACCCCAACTCCAAAGACACTCAGTCCATCTGCAGAAACCACATTGTCAGCATCAGTGACAGCGGACTGGTCACCATTGCTGGTCAGCTGGTCTTCTTAAATCACCACACCAAAGCTGTGTGATTATTATATTAAAGTGGGAATTTTGTCTGATTCAGGCGGGAAGTGGACTACCTACAGGTCAATGGCCGAAGAAACCCTGAATGCTGCTGTCAAAGCTCATGGCCTCTCAGCCAAGCCTTGCAAGACTGTTGGTCTGATGCTGGAGGGAGCCAAGGGCTGGACCCCGACACTCTACATCCGCCTGGTGCAGGACTATGGACTGGAGAAGGAGGTAAGACACATTTGAGCATTAGAAACAGCATTAGATGGATGCTTTGTACAGGTTAATCAATCGTTGCCATTTGTGAGTATTAGACGTGCTCACAGGTGGATTCTTTGTTAATTTAGACAGGACCAGACCAGCTGATTCAAGTCCTTGTCAGTTCAGCTCCAGCCCTGCACACACCCAGGAGTGATATGAATCCTCTCATGTAACTCTGTTGGCAAGCAAACCCTTAAAATGTTGAGCTTTTTCTTTATTTGCAGCTCTGCCTCCAAGAACAGCTTGACTTACTAAAACATTTTCAGGTGTAGAAGAAACCTTTTTAACTACCCACTGTACACAGGACCAGGTACACTCATTCATGTACATACAGACCTGTAAAAGTACTGCTGTGTTCACCACCAGCAGCAGTAGAGCTGACATTAAAGCCTCTGCTGTAACAATGCTGACATTTCTACTACACAAAACTGGACACACGTTGAAACGCACTGTATGCTGTACAATTTATCAGTGGCATTAAGTAAGGGCACATTGATTTACAGCAGCTACATGCCATCTTTCCAATAATTAGTCTGTTTTTATTAAATCCAATAGGACAGTGTTTCATGAAGAAAAAGTACTTGTGCACCGAGGGCCTACAGTATACTTACTCCTCATTAGAGACGTTCGGCACCAGCTCTGGTGTTCTCTCAAATATTCCTAAAAGGTCACTGTTGATATTTGGACAGCGTTTGCCCTTTCACATGATTGGCAAGCCAACGATCTGAATAGCAAATAGCCCTCTTGTGTTCTGTAAACATATGACACCTCATTGACAAAGTGGTGCTATTGCCTGTCGTTTAACTCCAAAGAGGTGCAATCGATCGTGTGAATAACAGGAGCTGCCACTACAGTCTACAATTGTTTAACCTCCAATGTTCATATTGTGAAAGAAGCAGAAATGAATGTCATCAAAACTCACTATAATCCAAGCAGGAAGTTACAGGTGTTCTTTCACTGACGTGACCTTATCAATATTTTTCAGACTTTTTGATGTTTTTTAACATAGTGTTTTCTGTACAGGTGTTGCAAATATGTTCTTTCATACTGGAGTTTATATCTTGTTTTCTGCGCACAGGTCGCCCAGCACCTGGCCTCGACTTACGGTGGAAAGGCGTTTGATGTGGCAAAGATGGCTCAGGTCACTGGGCAAAGATGGCCGATCGTGGGGAAGAGATTGGTGTCTGAGTTTCCTTACATTGAGAGTGAGGTAAAGTGGGATTTCATGCAAGCTGTTAATAGTTAATATGTTTCAATGTGTATTTTTGTCCAGAAAGGCTCAAACATTTTGAGAGTATGTGTTTTCTCTCAGGTCCTATATGCGATTAAGGAGTATGCCTGCACAGCCATCGACGTCATCGCCTGCCGAACACGCTTGGGATTCTTGAACGTGCAGGCAGCTGACGAAGCCCTCCCTCGCATTGTCCAGATCATGGGAAAAGAGCTGGGCTGGAGTCAGGAGAAGAAAACAGTATGATTTTGCAACCTCTTTTTTTTCTAATCACATTTTTCCTAAACAAGAAGGAAAAAAAATCTTCCAGAAGGTGATGGTGCTACAATCGTTTTGTGCAGGTCCAGCCATCCGCTTCTCTGGTTTGTGTAATATTTCTCCTCAGCCTAGAAAACCATTTGAGTTTTACATAATGCTTTAATCCCCAGTGGGTTTATAGTCCCTGCAGTGTTTCTATTTTTGATCAGTATACAATGGAGAGGTCCACACCCTTTAGCCCTTAGAGGGAAAGCTCTCTGTATGTGTAGAGAGATGAAGTGATATGTGTCTATTTACATGTGCATGAAAACTGAACTTTTAGCTATTTTAAGATGCCATTGTTAACCAGTAGAGGAAAGTTGTGTTATGCCAAAATACTGTGGATTAACTCGTAAACAAGTTGGTCAGTCATGCATCAAATCAACAAAGCCACACTTTTTCCCAAGGTACAAAAACCATCTGACAGTGTTTAGTGATGTTATCATGGAATAATCAGATCACTTCAAGTCTCAAAACAGTTTAGACACCATTAATTGGATGATAGCTCAATAATCTACAAATATTTTAATAATTGATTTCCAGTTTCTTTTTTCAAGAAAAAATGCCAGAAATTTCCTGGTTTCTAGTTTTTCAAATGTGAGAATTAGCAGTTTTTTTGTTGTATGTGACAGTAAACAAAATATCTTAAAGATGTTACTTTGAATTCTGGAAAACGAGGATTTTTGCATTCTGCTGCTTCTTGCACATTTTAGAACTAAATGTTCTAACAATTGTTAGTTGCAGCCCTTTACAAAACAGCAGTAGACATTAAAGTAACACCTCAATGTCAATTACAAACCAGATGTGGGTCTCAGTTTAGATTTTTTGTTGTACTGTAGATAGGGACTGTGACAATGTGACCTACAACCAAGAACAGTATTTGTGTATACAAGGGGAATATTACTTTATATTTGCCTTAAAGTTGTGTTTTTCAGCTGTACTAGTTAAAATAACCTTTAGATATTTCTCAGAGGCTAACGTTCATCATCTTCCCCCATCGCCCTAAATGACAGCGATGAAGAAATGAAATGACATTCGAGATGAGGCTGATTATAGTCTGCAGGCTGAACTGACATCTCTCTGGTCATGTCAAATCCAGGCGGAGCTCGAAGCAGCTAAGAAGTTTTTGTACTATGAGATGGGCTACAGGTCTCGTTCTGAGCAACTGACCAAGACGTCAGAGATCAACCTGGAGTACCAGGAAGTAGTGCGGTAATTATCACCCTTCCTCTTTTTTACATTGCAATCCAAAATCCTTCATTTTCAGTTTATGATGTTCACTGGGGATGTCACTCCCATGTTTTACTTGTTAACATCTCATGTTTTTCCTCCTGCTTTTGTATGGTAGGTTCAGGTTGACTTTATTACTGATGCCACAGTGTCCAGGTCCTAATCGAGATCAGATCTCTCTGAGTTACTTTCTCTGCGCTCTATGAACAGCTTCACCTTCTGAAACCAAATCTGTTCCCTTGGATTCAGCTGTTACATAAGTTAACAATAAAACAGATAAGAAACAACAAAACAAATTTGTTTTCAGTCCCTATAACTTCAGTTAAGAATGATTTATCATAATTTACCATCTGTGGTGAACATATGTTAAAAACATGTGAATATAAAAATCTGTTCAGTTTGTTCTGCAGGTTTTCAGATGTAAACACCTTGTTTCCATTAGACATTAGATGTTGACACATTCCCTTTGTTTGACTAGATATATGCAACACCAAGTGTCCAGCAGTGTCCCTGCAGTGACTTGGATGCACAACATACAGTGAGGAACAGAAGTATTTGAACACCCTGCGATTTTGCAAGTTCTCCCACTTAGAAATCATGGAGGGGTCTGAAATTCACATTGTAGGTGCATTCCCACTCTGAGAGACAGAATTAAAAAAAAATCAGGAAATCACATTGTATGATTTTTAAAGAATTTATTTTTCTTGCACCGCTGAACATAAGTATTTGAACACCTGAGAAAATCAGTGTTAATATTTGGTACCGAAAC
>NW_018127928.1:1300154-1308617 GCF_001952655.1 Monopterus albus
TTTTTTTAATTCTGTCTCTCAGAGTGGGAATGCACCTACAATGTGAATTTCAGACCCCTCCATGATTTCTAAGTGGGAGAACTTGCAAAATCGCAGGGTGTTCAAATACTTCTGTTCCTCACTGTATTAACCACATCATTTCAAAGAATGTCAAAAGGACCTTTACAAAGAGAATCACACGACATGTACTGCGATTATTTTGGACTTACTTAATCTACTGCAGGTTTTATTGGTGTAGGTCCAAAAACGTGTGTTGCAGGTCACAGCTTTACCATACATTAATCATGGCTTCAATGAAATAAGCTGTCAGTAGTGTTTCTGCTGATGTTGTTCTGTGATATATTTTTGAAGACGACGTCAAGCAGCATGACTGTTTAACGGGTCTGACTTTAAAGTTTTCTTAAATGCTGTAAATCTATTGTAAAGGAGCGTCATCTGTCTGACAGGTACAAAAAGCGCTTCCATATGTTCGACAAAGAGAGCAAAGGATTCATCACCACTGTCGACGTCCAGCAAGTTTTGGAAGTGAGTTTTCCTTTTCTGTCTCCGTCTCTGTCTTTTTTCATTCTGTCGCTCTTTCATCTTTACACAAACCTGTCTTTATTTCATGTTATTGATCCCTGGGCTTGTTTTTCTTCTCTACAGAGCATCAATGTCCACATTGATGAAAATGCTCTCCATGAAATCCTAAATGAGGTGGACCTCAACAAGAACGGACAAGTTGAAATTGATGAATTTCTGCAGGTACGTAACAAGCAGCTAGTGAGGAGAGAGACGTGCAACATTAAGACTAATAAGAAAATGGATACAGTAGTTTGCTGCATAGAAAAATGCAGCTGATTATAGAAGATGCATTAAAATGTGTCGATTGGCATTGACACAGTGAGATATTCACTTTTTACTGAGACTCAGTGACAAACAAAAACAGCTTGTGTGAAGGAGATTTTTGTAGTGGAAGAGAAACACAACAAAATCTGAATCCAAAACTGAATGACAAGAAAGGTGACATTTCTCTGCATTGTAACCCCCCTGCCCCAAAGGTGTTCAAAGGTGAACTGGCCAAGTCATTCCCCTGCCTGCTATGCAACACGTTCTTCCTCTACATGCCCTAATGTTGTACTTGGTCACTAAACCTGTAATAAAGGTGAGCCTTTTGTTAAAATAGATGTGAGGGGTGAATATCCATCCCTGCAAACAGAGGGTGTGAAGTCTTAACTCTGATGTTCCAATAGCTAATTACAGGAGAGTATCTGAGACCTGAAGGGTGTCTGAGGCTCCTGCGTCCGTCCGCCGCTAATTTACTTTCTCACTTGACAACGAGTCCAGAAAAGAGTCATTATAGGAGAACCCGATGACACTTGATGATTTTTAGTCTTCATTAGTGGCTCCTGTGCTGTGCTGTGCTGTGCTGTGCTGTGCTGTGCTGTGCTGTGCTGTGCTGTGCTGTGCTGCGAGGCTCCCAGGGCTTGAGGAAACGAGCTCAGAGCTCCATGACAAACCAGCTGAGAGAAGCCCTGTTGTTCTCCACCGAATCTCTTTTACCAAAACCTGATGGAGTTCATAATTTTTCACTCATGCATGTTGTGTTACATTATGATGCTGAATGTTAGTGCCTGCTTGTGTGTGCACGTGGATAACAGCAAACAGGTGTGTGCCACTGATGGGAAGCCAGTGTTGTGACCTATGAAGGGCTTTCTCTCTCATTAGCAAAACAGTTTTCCTTCACTGTTGCCTTTAAAAGTGAGCTGATAACGCTTCACATGAACTAGTTTGTTTCAGGCTTACTGACACTTGAGCAATGGACTCATCTGTCTTAGAATTTACAAGAGATGCCCTTAAATCCAGTTTCTGTGGGGCAGCAACAACATGTAGGTTTTCTTATATCTTCAATTAGAGTAAACAAGCTCTGAAAGTACTGACAGATGCTGCTGGCTTTGTTCTTTTCATGGGAGTTGTGAACAGTAAAGAACACTAACCTTTAGAAAACCTGCAGAATCTGAAGGGCTGCATCTGATTTTGGAGAGCCGCTGGCTGATAAAGCAAACAAACAAAAACATCCCACCCAGTTCAGCTTTAAACACATGAAGACTGGTGTGTTTTTTCTACCTCTTTACCTTCCGAATGTGAGTGCGGTCACACAGCTCTAATGCCTTTCATTTTGTGGCAGTAGAGTATTATCGCAGTCCCACAGATAATTATTTCTCCCCGAGGAAAGTGGCTGGTTTGACAAGTTAACCTTTCCTGCTGTTATCGTACACTCTGTACGTCACAGTCTCTGCCGTTTCCTCTGCAGCTTATGAGCGCCGTGAAGAAGGGACAAGTGTCGAGCAGCCGCCTGGCCATCCTGATGCAAGCGGCGGAGGAAACTCTGGATAAGAGAGGGCCGGTGACGGTGGACCGGAGCGGGGGTGGAGTCTGAGCTGGAGAAAACCTTGAGCTGCTGCTCCTTTTTAATGGTGGTAATGACAAAAACAACTCAGAATGAAAGGGTCTCATGCAAATGGCGCTATTTGAATGATAATATTGCAATCAAGCACACGGCAGGGTGAATTTGGTCAAATCAGGTGTCGACAAGCAACACTCCTGAGTGTGTTTTGGGTGAAACCGTATCTAATGATTGAGGCTGAGATTGTTTTTCATGAAGTCAGAGAGTCTGTCTGTGCTGACTGATTGTGTCCTCGACTGACTGTTCCTCTATAGCCAGCACCTCTGACATTACACAGTACACAGTGTATCTGTTTTATACTGTCTTTGAAACAAGCTCCTCTACAGTGCTGCTTTTTAAAATGTCTTTATCCTCCCAGAAGTAGTCTGACACTCGGGAGAATACTGAATACACTTCAAAGTAACGTGGTATGTGAACTTGTATATTAAAAATGCATTAATCACAAATTGCAAATGTTGTACAACACGCTACAGAAGTGTTATGGGAGATGGACCCGACAGCAGATCAGCTCAACGTGAAAGAATGTGAGCTAGACGAAACTTACAATTAAGAAATAATGTACCCCTTTAAATCCTCTCCTCATTTCATTGTGTTTATGATCTTAGCGTGTTACAAGCACTGGTCACATACTGAACGGCTCTTACACTGAAGCACTTGTACGCCTGCTGCCTAGAGGAGTATTTTAGTGTGGGAGGAATCCCATGTCTTTCTGTCTACAAACTGCTGTGACTGATACCGAGGTGTATGTGAGATGGTTTCCAGCTTTAGTGTTAATTAGATTTTATTCCTTTTTCTTCATGTCATTGCATCCATTTGTAACCATAAACACAGATGTTACTGTGATTATAAATTCACTGCAATTCACTACAGGAATTGAACGGTAGTTATTTTTCTATTAGTGGAATCACACACTGCATCTTAACTCAGTTCTCTAAATCATGTAAAGCAAAATCTTTATTTTTACAGTGTGTGGAGTGAAGTTTATTCTTTAATTTCATTACCTGTTGTATTAACACACGGCCAGTCTGTCTGTGCAGCATAAATCATGCTGCATGCTGTTAGCAGATGCTTTTATTTTTTATATGGCAAAAATAAGACTTTTGTAATCCAACATGGACATTTCATCATGTGGATGGAAAGGCAGTGCACTGTAGGAATGTATGATATTATATGTGCCTTGATATGACACTGCCCCATTTACGCTCTTTTTCACAATGCTATACTATATTGTCCTTCCTCCACCATGGCACCACCTCATCCCATCTCAGACTGTGTGCAGACTGTGCCCTCATTGCCTCTACATGCACATTATGATTTACAATCATTACTCGTTGTTGGGCTTTGTTTATTCTTTATTATTATTTGTCATCACTGTAATCATTAAATGTGTGTATCAGTTTGAGGTCACACGGGGTCTCAACGACAATTGCTCCAAACTGCTCACATCAAAAACAGCTCATCATGTTTAAACGTTGTCTTTGGATGAAATTAAAACTTCATCCAGGCTCAAAGAGAATCAGGTTCCTCCTCATTTTTCCCTTCCACCAAAACTGTACAAATACTGTGTGTCAGTCTTCAGGTAAAGAGAAAACACAAAGCAGTTATCTATTTAAATGTATCTGGTTGCTTGCAATGCTTTTTGGCATTTTTGTTTCTGGTGAACATCATTCATAAGTGGCGTCGCTACAGCAGAGACACGTGACAGCCTGTGAACATGGGCATGTTTAACAAAGCAACAGTTCCTTCTTTATTTTTCACCACCATGTACATTTAGTAGCTGTTCTTGTGCTTTCAGTCGTCAGCAGATTGAATTCGTTTCCCTTTTTTCTGAGCAATTTAAGGACTTTGCATCCATGTTGACTTATGAAGTCCTTGAACATCTGCAATGGACCTTTTGTTAAGACAGTTTTCTTACATAAACCTGACTTTTACCTCTATTCCAGCCTAATCTGAATCTAATGTACACCTCACTATTGACCTCTATTGATGTTAAAAAGCAACAACAGCTGCTGCCATATCCAGGTAGCCTGTGGATATTTTTAACTAAGCCTGTTCAAATGACATCTTACCTTTCTGTCTGTAATTGTAAATCATGGGGTTAGATTACATTTGGTCAGAATATCCTCATCGGTTCTCACAAGGATAGGAGTACATGACCACACACACTAAACTTCACCCAGTGGGCTCCCTGCAAACTGCCTGAACGACAGCCTTTTCTCCCAAAAGGTCACAGTGAGATTTGAATGACAGCTTTATGTCCTGCGCTCATATCTGCAGTAGCTGCCTTCCTGGGAAAGGCTGGGAGTGCAGGGAAGCAATTAATTGTAATGAATAATGGGACAAATCTGGGTGGCACATGACCGTTAATGCTCCCCCCCTCCCCGGAGGATTAGGACAGCGATACTCCCCACACCGAGGTGTCAGCCTGCACACTAATTGAAAATTGTGAGGATAATGGTAGGTGGTGTCAGCGACCGCCCTCTTCCATTTCTTCTTGGTTGAAAGGTGTTTTCTGATCTAAATGCTTTAAATTTGTCCACTTTGTTTTTCAGTACTTGTTAGGCTCCTAATGACCTGTATTATGCTTTAAACAGCAGCATAGGCAGGGTTTTAGAAAAGGTCTTGCCTTATATTGGTGTATTTTCTATGATAATAGTACCACAGGATGGAAATATGTTAGCCTTCGTAAAATCAATGTACAAGCTAATAAATGGACCTTGTGCTAGGACTGATTCCTTGACTGCTGTTCTCACAAATAGACGTTTGAACCTCAACATAAAAAACACTTTTAGATTCTTTATTAAAGACCTCATGCTGTGTTTGTGTCTTTTAACAAAGAGGACTGTTCTTTACCACTTATATTTGGTTTTAGCACGTATGTTTCACCTTCACCAGTCTGACTTCTTCCTACTCCATTCAAGCATGTACTAGGTATAAGCAAATTGATATTGGATTGTGTGTAAAAATGTGTGTTGTTATATCAACTGTTGTATATGCTTGAAAGAATAAATCAAATCAAAACCTTAAAAATATGCAAACAAGGTGGAAGTACTAGATAAAACTGTGCAGTCTTAGGGCAACCTGTGTTGTCTGTTTTGGTGTTTGAACATAGGAATTCAGATTAATGGCAGACGTCTCCTTTAAATACATGAATATATAATATATACATTTCATGGCTACATGCAAATTCCACCACAACTGTGCTTAAATAATGTGTTTTATGTAGATCTTTTCTACATTTGTATTGTGTAATGTATTATCTGATGTGCGGGGGGGCAGAATGACTTTTTTAGCTCCATGAGCCCCTCCCTGACTAATCCAGCCTTGCCTTTCATGTGTTAGCACCTTCCCAACTCATGAGTTTAAGTGCCAGTGTTACTAATTAGAAAATTTTAAGTGCAAATTATCAGCCATTCTCCTGGTTTCCATAAACAAGATGCTGCAAAATAATGATGTTTTGATTAGTTTTAATTGGAACTCTGACTAAGAGCACTGGGACTAGACAGCCCCACAACAACTCGGAAAGCTCTCACTTTGTTCAGCTCATAATTATGGTAAATAAGATGATAATTAACTGATGGCTCAAAAAAATAATCACATGAACCTCTTGCAATGAAGGAAAAATTCAAATATTGACAGGAGAGGGCAGGAAGTGGGACAAATATATCATTGGTGTTATTAGTGCCTGGGAGTGAAAATTTGGCTGATTTTGAAAAATGAAGTGAAAAGTTTCCTTCTAAATTTACACATTTAATCTCCAGTCTTTTGTCTGAGATTGTGAGGCCTGAAGAGAACAGTGTTAAAAATCCCTGGTGAACTCTGAAAAATCGCCACTTTATGGGGTGGAATAATGGCTCAGACCTTTCTGGGCCACTCTTGAGCCACATCTGGTCAAACAAAAACACTATTCTGCAAGGTGTCCTGACATTTACCTGGGTCATTTACAGGTTTTGTGCCTGTTAGTGTGTAGACAGGAAGCTCTTTCAGCTGCGCTTGAATAGACACCTGCCAATCAACCCAAACAAGGAGGAGATCAGAAGTCATTCTTCCTCCAACCCTGACAAAATAGCTCAAATAGGATGAAGTGGAATATTAACGTATATATTGTAAAACAATGCCAGTTTGCTTCAAAGTGTCTCCAGTTGTCACCGCCCAAGACCAAACATCTCCATGAGAGGACTATAAACATGCTTGGTGATGGTAGTGAATTGCAACTCATTCTCTTCCTCCTCCACAGACTCTTCATCTCTGTCTTCCTCAGATTCTGTGCCATGTGATGGTTCTGCCCAGCAACAATGTCTCCTTTCACACTAGAATCTAGACAGTGAGTGCCTCCACTAAATGTGTGAGTGATTTTGAAGTAGCTAAGTACATTTACTCAAGTACTGTACTTAAGCACAATTTTGAGGTATCTATACTTGAGTATTTTCATTTACTGTTACTTCATACTTTGACTTCACTACATTTTAGAGGTAAATACTGTTTTTTACTTCACTACATTTGTTTTAGAATTTCAGTTACTACTTACTATACAAAAAAAATTATAATGCAGTATAATTATAAAACCTTATTGATCTGTGCTGGAACTCTAAATTAGACTTCATCTGGAAGCGCATCCGGCATAAAACATGCCATGCGCATCGTCAGTTGGGTTGCACCAATGATTTGCTGTGGCGACCCCTAATGGGAGCAGCCGAAAGTGAAAGAAGAAGATTGATTTGTGCTGGAAAACTCACAAGCTATGCAGCAGTAATTCAAATTAAATACATAAAAGCAGGTAAAAACTAGCTCCCCTTTACCTACTGTATCAATAAATGTGGTGTACACAATAATACATCAGTAATCATAATACAATAATATGATATACAGGAACATGAAATGTACCATTCTGCATAATGAGTACTTTTTCTTTTAGTACTTTAGAATGCTTTGATGCCAATATTTTGTGGTTTTACATAAGTAACATTCTGAAATTTGGAGTCTAACACCCTGAGCTTTAAAAATTAAGTAGCTAGCCTATTTACTCTCTCTGATCTGATAGCTCATGGTGTTAGATAGATAGATAGCTTTACTGTCGTAGCATAGTACTTCATACACTGAAACTGTTGCTGCCATTCCTATCTGTGCAGCATCTATATGAAAAACACTAAGATAAAAAAACACAATGTCTAGTGTACAGAGGTCATGGGTTCATCCCTTGGTAACTTAAATAATTTGGTGTTTTATACACTTGGCAATTTAGGGTATTTATTCCACTACAACCCTAGGCATCATGCTCATTCATCGTGATTGGATGGCTACTCACAGAGTACTGCTCTGTATTCATTTTCACACTGTTAATTTAGCCACAGGGGCTGCAAGCCAGTGACTTCTGTGCCAGTCCCAAGCCCAGATAAATAGAGAGGGTTGCGTCAGGAAGGGCATCCGGCGTAAAAGCCAAATGCCAAATTTAAACATGCGAATCATCAGTGTGAACTCCATATCGGATCGGTCGAGGCCCAGGTTAACAATGACCGCCACCAGTGCTGTTGACCTACAGGGTGCTGGCGGAAATTGGACTACTGTTGGTCGAAGAAGGAGAGGAGGTAGAAGGATTCGTAGACAGAGAGAGAAGAGGAAAGGCAGGAGTATAGGTCTGAGAATAGGGACTCTTAACGTTGGCACAATGACAGGGAAAGGTAGAGAGCTGGCGGACATGATGGAGAGAAGGAAGGTAGATATACTGTGTGTGCAGGAGACCAGGTGGAAGGGTAGCAAAGCGTGTAGCATTGGAGGGGGATACAAACTGTTTTATTATGGTGTGGATAGGAAGAGAAATGGGGTAGGAGTGATCCTGAAGGAGGAGCTTGTGAGGAATGTTTTAAAGGTGAAAAGAGTGTCAGACAGGGTGATCAGTTTGAAGTTGAAATTTGAAGGGGTAATGTTGAATGTAGTCAGTGGTTATGCTCCACAAGTAGGGTGTGAGTTAGAAGAGAAGATGGAGAGTATTCCCAGAGGGGAGAGAGTGGTGATTGGGG
>NW_018127928.1:1309758-1339476 GCF_001952655.1 Monopterus albus
AAAGGTGTACAAGACAGTAGTGAGACCAGCTATGCTGTATGGGTTAGAGACTGTAGCAGTGAGGAAAAGACAAGAGGCAGAGATGGAGGTAGCAGAAATGAGGATGTTGAGGTTCTCTTTAGGAGGGACCAGGATAGACAGGATTGGGAATGAGCACATCAGAGGGACAGCTCAGGTCGGCTGTTTTAGGGACAAGGTCAGAGATGTGCAAAGGAGGGATAGTGGTTATATTGGTAGAAGGATGTTGGAGATGGAGCTGCCAGGCAAGAGGTCAAGAGGAAGGCCAAAGAGGAGATATATGGATGTGCTAAAAGAGGACATGAAGTTAACTGGTGTGAGAGTAGAGGATGCTGAGGATAGAGTTAGGTGGAAACAGATGATTCGCTGTGGCGACCCCTAACAGGAACAGCTGAAAGAAGAAGAAGAAGAAGAAGAAGATTCATTTGCACATTGTTCATATGCTGATACTGTATATTTATCTTTATCCTTGCACTATTTACATCCATTGAAGTGTTCACTCATGTAACTTATCTTCTTATTCTGCACTGTTTCATTCCATTTCATCCCATTGCACTAGTATTTTATAAACTTAATGTACCTTATCCATTACTTGTAATTTAAATCCATAATCTGTTGTACAATGTAAGTTATCCTACATATCTCACTGTAAATATCAATTGTACATATCCATCGGTAAATTAGTTCTGACTGTTCATACTGTAGATACTGCTCACTCTTCACTGCTGTTATTACACTTCTGGTTAGATGCTAAACTGCATTTCGTTGCCTTGTACTTGTACAATGACAATAAAGTAATCTAATCTAATCTAATCTAATAGTTAAATCTCTTTTGCTGCAGTAAGTAATTTAATTAACCTTAATAAAAACCGGAAGTCAATAGTACTTTTCCGTATGGTAATGTGATCTAAGTCGGACCGGTCCACACAGACACCCCTCTCTGTTCCAGCTGTTTGGTTCCTTCCAGGTGTGGCGCTCAGGTAATTATCAGCACCTGGAGCAGACACATAACTGAGGATGTGTTACTGTAGTGTGAGGTATGAATGATTACTCAGCTTATTGACAACAGTATGTCTTTAATACATCTGTAAATTACAAAGAATTACTTCAGAACTTCTGTATTTAAAGTGCTTTTAGTAGTTGACATAAAAGTAATTAACATTAGTGTTTGCTTGTTGCCCTTTACTGTAATTAGCAAATAAGTTATTGTTTTTGTCAAACTAAAACACTACTGAGATACGTATGTCCTACAAAACAAGAGATGGATATAAGTTTTTTTTAAATGTAGAGTCAGGACTTAAATAGTGTAAGTAAAAAATGTAGCTACATGTTGAAAATCTGAACTTTGTCAACACTGTTAACTACAACAGCTAACTTAACCTGCCATTATTCCTAGAAGAAGCCTTTTCTGTCACATTACTAGACAGTAAATAATTAAAGTGTTAATTATTAAGCTGTAAGTTCATTATAGTGTAAATAATGACAGGGAGCGGTTTAATGATAAGCAGCAACTAAAGCTGATGATTGTATGAATAGATGAACAGCTAGAGGTGGTGTCACATGACAGGAAAGGTTTGCTTCTGAATGTCATGTTTCATTTTAATAGGAACAGAGGCAGCACAGCAGAGATGGCAGAAGACTGGAGTGGAGCTATGGGACCTCAGGTAAGATCTTACTGTGGCTTACTGATAATGTCCAACAGTGAACAGATATGAATTTTTGTTTGATGCTAAGTGTGTCTTCATTGTGTGTCATTTTATCAGCAGCAGGAAACACTACAAACAAACGGGGACAGAGGACACAGCTGTTTCTACAACTGAAGGTAAGGAGAAATGGTTTGATGTTTTCTATTGTTTGCTTTAGTTATTGTGATCCCCAAAAGGCAGATTGGTAAGGTACAGTCACATTAGTTCCACTGGTAAAACTAAGGACATCACCAGGCCCAAAATCACTAGCAGCACCCCTGTCCCCATTATTATGGTTTTTGTGACTATAAAGATTTCCCTCACTGTTGTGATTAATTAGGAGACCTATCCAGTGTGTTGCTGAACTCTGACATTAGTATCAAAGAGTATAGAAGCAAAGAGACGAAGCTTTGGTGCGTTTTTCACAATCACCACTAGATGACGCCAGCTGTGCTTGGTTGTAGTGGTCTTGTTAAAAGTGCTTTACAGATGGCTGACGAGACAAAGTAAAGGTGACCAGTAATAACCTAAACAAAACAATCACACCAATTTAAAGAATTGTTAAAGATAAATGAACCCCATTAAAGGACGTTTTTCTTCTTCACTGTCACCAGGTTCCTACTCCAGCGGGATTTGTTGGGTTTTTCCTCTCTAATAAAGTATAAATAAAGTGTGCTAGAATGATCATTAGGACAGAGAAATTAAGGAGTAACCTGTTTCTATAGTAAAAGGTGGTGTGCTGTCAGATTAAAGGTTTTGTAAAGACAAGCAGGTGTTCCTCTGAACATGCCCTAAATTAACATGTTAATGCATCCAAGCACTGCTACACAGCCCTAAATTCACCTGTGTTAGGGTGTAGTATTGTTGTAGACAAGAACAATTAGACGCTCATTCATCAGTCAAGCAAGACTTTATAAGTATCGCATCTTTCATTCAAAGTGCTTTAGGCTACAGATAGCCTAACAAAAGACAGAGTAAATGAGAACACTGATAAAAAAATTGGTGGTTCCTCAAATTGGATTTATATTTTTCCCCTCAAGGCTAAATCAGAGGAAATTAGGGAGTATCTTTTGCATGTCTGTGTCCCACAGTTCCAAGCACACTGGTTCCTGGTGTAGACTGAGACAACGCCAGAAATCTTTGGACATAGCACCACAGCACCACAGCACCACGCTGAACTATACCCTTTTATGTCTCAGCACCAGAGAACTTAAATTAATTGTATTGCTTCTGCACTCTTTGTCAGCAGTGCACTACAGTGCGTTCACTGCCGGGACTTTTCTGATAGAGGCGCTCGCGTACTCCCTCTTGTGGTCAATGTTGGTAACGGCGCTTTTAGGCTTTTCATCTGAACAATGCACAAACCTGTGTACAGGAATCAGGAGCACCGGTATAACCATACCACAAACAATAGATAAAACATGACCTTAGACTTTAACTTGTAATTGAAATTTTAAAGTTGTATTACTAATCCTGGGTAGTTTGTGAATTTCCTATGGGGGATCGAAATAGTCTTATGATTATTTTTTTTTTTGTTTAATCTTTAAACTAACTAAAGTTAACCAGTAAATGTAGTGCAGTAAAATGACCATGCTTTTAAAAATAATATAATTCTACTTAAGTATACATGAGTAAATGTACTTGCTTTCCACCACTGCTATCCACACTTAACCTTACTTTAGCATTTTTAATTGTCAGTGAATACAGGAAGAGAGTTGACTTGGAGAACAAAACTTGTAACACACTATACAGCTGATTTATTTGATTACTGTCACACATGACCAGGTTTCCTTCATTGTCAGTGCATTTCATAGGCCAGCAAAATGTCCAGTACATTCCAAAACTTAGAGTAAAAGTGCAACTTCTCAATAAGAATCAAACACGCACAGACAAATAATACATCCACCACTGCATCTGTCGGGTAAACAACTGATGAAAATGCTGTGCTGCTCCTTAGCTGGAAGACAGAAAAAGTTGGAGGGATGTGTTTCTCAATGGCTGTAAGGAAGCAGAAACTGTTTCTTACTTTGTGCTGTGATGCTTTGAGAGTGTGAGACTAACATTTAGTTTTAGGGGAAAAACAACAACAAAAATGAAGCTGAACCTCTGATGGAACGACGTCTCTTTACAAAAAAGTGGCTCTGAAACTAAGAGCAATTTAAGAGCAAGAAGGGCGATAAACACGCAGTCAATAAAAATATTTATTTGCGTTACAAAACAAGCAAATTTGGTTAAAAGCTTTTACAACATCCATTTAGAACTAAGTAAAGCAGACACAAGAAGTATACTTGTTGCCGTCAATGTGAAAAGATACTTTGCTATGATGATCATGCATGTAGGAAAGCTTCCATCCACTGCAAAAAAAAAAAAAACAACAAACTAATTACAAAAGCAGAAAGACAGAAATTGTGTGGTAGTTACCTTCAGATGCATCACTCAGATTTGGTTATTTGTCAGTCTGTGACATGCCATTCTAGCACTGGCACTTATTCAACATGCCGATATTAATATAGCATCAAACAAGAATGAACTCAATCAGAATTTATTGAGAGATAAGTATACCTACATGCACATAATTCACCTGATATTAACCCAAGTGAAGGTCAAACTATCGCTGCCCAAGTTTATGTAAACGCGTCAAATCATAATCAGTGTTAAGTGTCACCTAATTAAAAGACAGTTCCACAACTTTTACATATGATGATTGGTTTCTTATATGGAGTACAAGGAGCAAACATTATGATAATGCAGTAGGACATTTTGGACAAGACCACATCCCTTAATCTGGAGCTACAGCCAGTAGACCATTAGCTTAGCCTAGCATAAGGATTAGAAGGCTAAGAGAGTAGTGTTGTCCCATCTTTTTAAACACCTCAAAATTCAAACATGCTTTTATTTCAGTGCTGCTAGAAAACTCTTCACCTCCGCCTATGGATCCGAAGAGTGTGTGCATGTAAATATACTCGGTGACAGTGAAAGAGGATACAATTTTAGTACTGCAAACTGAAATACAGATCGCTGCAAGCGTTTACAGGGTGGAATTTATGAGACAGTTCTCTAATTATGTGGGTTTAGATATTTTAGAAAAGTCACTTCACCTGTGTGATACCATAGCTTACAAAAAGGAAGAAGGAAACAACCATATCCAGGTCAATGAGCCAAACCTGAAACTTGGAGCGTCATTCTTAGAGCATCGGATTTTAAGGCTGTGTAAATGGAGTACCATTAGCTGTACGAGAGTATGGTTTTATTGACAGTGGATTATTAAAAATGCGATCTACCGTACAAAAACATGTACTTCAAGGCTTCGTGAACTTCATGAGCGAGATTTGAGAACACCTTCAGTCATGCCGTCTCTGTCCTCCTCCCCAGGGTACATTCCTCTTTAGGTCAGTGCAGGTCATGCTTTCATTTAATAAATGTCACTCGTGTGTGTGCACTCACACACACACACATTCCTCAATCTTTAATTTCAACATCCAAGGTACAGACTGAAGAAATTAGGATTTGATTGCAGAGTTTTTCCAAAGTGGTTTGCTATAAACCCAGCCTTCACCCTGGAGGAGGAGAGAAAACTTCAGTCAATAAATTCAAAGTTTTCTGCAGTGACTTCACATAAATGTTTAATCCAACAAGGTCACCCTCTGTTTAAAAATGATTTATGTTGTATAAAACCAAAGTGGGGGGAAAAAGTGAACATTGTACTTTTTGGCAACAAGGGCACAAATGAGACTTTTCTTTGCAACAGACAAAAAATAAACTACACAGTGCTACTGCAGGTTTCATCCTTCACATTTAAAGCTGTTAAAGATTTTTTTTTGACCCCTCTGAATGTCACTTCAATCCAGTTTCACAACCACACTGGCAAAAATGCAACAATGATATGAAGAAAAATCAGTTGAGTATTTGTGTTACATATGACTAAAGTAAACAACAACATGGAATGAATGTACCACATAAAAGCACGACTAAGGTTAATGCAACAGTATAAAAGTTTGGTCGCTTTAACGTTAAGTTGATTCTTTTAACCTCGGACAACAGGCTGAAATGAAGAAGCTGCAGCAGGAGATGGAGGTGATTTCTCCACAGAGTCAGTGCAGGCAGCCTGAGGCTATGCTGGGTTTGTTTTGACTGGGCCTGTGTCCTGGGCTGCTGTTTCCTGCCAGGAAAGTACTCCAACCTGACAGGTTTATACAGTAATAACCCCAAAGCCCAGTGATTATAGACTACATCATGTGTCTGGGAATATGTTGTGTTCAACTTGCTCACCTCTCTGTCAAAATATCTGGTCCTCCAAGCAGTTTCTGTCTCAGCGCGGTGTCTCTCCTCCGTCCGCTGCCTTTCCTCCAGAATCCTCTTGTGCTCTGTGGCTTTGTCAATATCCTTCTGCCGTAAGGATTCTGTCACATGCTGCCACAGGCGCCTGATTCACCAAAAAATAGTCAGTTTAAATCACAAGCTTTTAACAGGATGTCCCTAAACAAAGAAAGCACAAATTGCAACAAATAAAACTAAAAGAAAATGATTAAGTGCAGAAATCCACTTCTTGTGACCTGGACTCAGTTGGCTGCTGCTTCTCGATGGGTCGGACGAGCTTCCTTGTAACAGGTAGCTTGGTAACGTCAACCACCCTCGTCTCTCCGCTGGTGTAGCTGAACTCCAAAACACCATTCCACTCGCCCTGCACACGACACACCACCGCATTGGTAGGGTTGTGCTTCACCTCCCCTGTTACCCTACATTTGGGACAGGAAATTAAAATCAATAAAAAAAGCACAGATTCACTACACGAAACTGCTTATATGAAAACTATGACATCGTTTAGTGAACAACAACTGAAACATAAAACTAAATGGTAAAAACAGTTTGGTATCTACATTTACAGAAAAACTAACAATGAATTCAATAACATATACCAGTCATTTCACTAATAATAACCAATGTGACGTCGGTGGAATGGACAACACAGAAAGGACCTACTTGTGCAGTTTGCCACCATAAAAGGGTTTAGTTTGGAAAGTGATGACTGCTGAGTAGCCTGATTTGGCACAGGTGATGGTGACTTTGCCTCCCAGTTCCACCCATGGAACTGTGAGGATGGAGCGTGCATATGCACAGGGCAGCGTGAAGGTGTACTCTTCATCGTGCTCTAGCAAATATAGGCAACCTGGAAAAACAATTAAAACAGAAGCATTAGGGGCAAGAATAAAACTCAGACATATGTGCCAATATTAGCTGAATGCACAATACACAGTGAAGCTGGTGGTGTCAGTGATTTGTCTTCTGTTTGTTCACTAGCTTAACTTGTGTTGCCGTGATCATGTACACACTGCATGCACTCTCAGTGCACATGAACGGTAGTCTATCCTACTAGGCTACGCAGTGACTGTGTGGACTGTCTGTGTTTTTATTTTTATTTTTTGTAAAGTGACATTCTTGATATCAGCTCACATTAAGATATCTTAGACTACATACTGTATATATTACACACCCACAGATTTGATTTCTTGCTCCAGCTATTCTTGTTTTAGAACAGAGTCAAGATATCAATACTCAGGATGCTGGCTTACCTTCACCTATCATGGAGACCCCGATAGACATCCCCATGAACTTGCTCTTGGTCCACACATGCGTGTTCACACACATCTGCCTCTCTTGGCATTCAGTATAGAAACCAGACACAGGGGGGTGGTGTGACACCTGCTCTGCCACAAAACGCACTTGGTAGGGGTCCCGGGAGGCGGCTGGGTCGGGGCTTCCCTGTGAGGGTTCCTTGGCAGCCTCTGGCTTCCTGGGTACCTTCCAGGAACAGTGGAAGGTCTCACCGATGATGGGGTTGTAGGGTTTCTTGGCAATGGCACCCTTGCGGCCCTCGTGGAAGGAGGTGAGGTAGTACTCAACAAACCGGACCATGCGGTCCTCAGGGCTGCTGCCGTCGGTGATGGCCACAAAGAGGTCTGGGTGTGACATGAAGTCGGCGTACATCTCTAGCAGAGAGCGCTTCTCAAGGATGAAGGTGGGAAGGACCACCTGGGGAAAAGTTGAGGAGAAAATCACATATTGATCAGCTCTTGTTGTACACATAGCATCGAAGGCAGTAGCTAATTGAGCAAGTGACATGTACCCAAGGTCAGTGTTTATGGGATCTCCATTTGCGGTAAAGCCAGTGGATCCACCAGATAACTGCAACTAATCAGAAACCCAAGAGGAGGGTATCCAAATACTAAAACAAAGTGACACTGGAAGATACAATGTCTGTCGAGGGCTCAGCTTGTGGTGTATTTAAGACGTGTGTGTTGAGGACTAGTTAATTGCTACGCAATGCCTGCTAGGGTTGTTCTAAATCAGATGATTAAAAACAGACGCTCACAGTGATCCCAGCTCCTGATCCAGCCAGGCCTGTTCTCTGATCCAGGGTCACTGTATACAGTACTTTCTCCATTATGAAAAGTTATGTTCTCTGTCTAGTTGAATTTTTTTTGTGACTTGCAACACGAGATGCTAGGACATCATTAATGAATATTTTCATAAGGAATTCATTTACCAATTATTTTCACATTTAATAGATTAAAAAGACAAAGCCAAAAAACAAAAAGCCCCGAGGGCCTAAAGTGATGTTTTACAAATATCTGTTTTGACCAACCGTCCAAAAACAAACACACTGGGTTTACCATAATATCAGTACAAGAAAAGCATCAAATCTTAACATCTGAGAAACTGCACCCAGCAAATATTTGGCAATTTTACTTGAACAATTCAGTCAATTTTCAGATTAAGTGTATGTTTTTTGTTTGTTTTGATCGACTAATATATTAAAATGCTAACTGCTGCATCTCTAAGGCAAGTACCAGTATGTATTATGTGTAACATCAGCAAAATAATTTAAAAGTACAAATATCTAAATATTCACGGTCTGTTGTTCCTCCAAATCAGCTGACTAAAAAAATGAAACTATAAATGGAGAACTTTCACAGGGAAGGAGCCTGTGAGCAATGTTGTGGATGACCAAAGTTCAAGTCACATCACAACCTACAGTATAGTAGGTTCTGCTGCAAACAGCCAATCTAAGCACCTGGAAAGACTCTTCACACCTCCCATAGTGGGACTTTTGATCTGAAATCAATATAATCCTCCATAAACTCCCTCTGTCATATCACAGGAAGACAAAGTGTGGGAAGAGTTGGTGGTGGAACAGCAGCTCAGGCGTACATGGAACTCGACCTACCCGTGTGAGGTCCATGCCCAGCTTCAGCTGCGACAGCAGGTGTAGGATGACACTACGCTCCTCCTCCACCACACCCAGGTCTTCCTCCTCGTCTGTGAAGGAGTCTTCCACTTCATCCTCTGCACTGATCTCTTCTTGTTCCTAAAAGAGGGAAGGGAGGGGAATACGATTTATTCAATGACCTGCTTGAATGACTCCACAGAAAAGGTGACTGTTTATGCTGTGGAACAGGAATAACTGCTTAAAGCCAAATATGGAAATGCAATGCTTTATGGCTGAATTAATGGAAATAACCAACATGCTGGTACAACTTTCTCCAGCAGAACAGTGGGCATCATTCTGTTGCACTTACCCCAGGGAAGCTGCAGGACTCGGGGCTGCTGAGCTCAACACATATCCTCTCCAACGGACCCTCTGCCGCTGGAAAGCTGCTGCTGTTCTTCAGGATGTCGGGCAGCTTGGGCTCCAGCCATTCAATGGTGGGTCCTGCCATGGATAGGGGAAAGCACAACGGTGGGTTCAGAGGTACTCACAGTTATATCCCCCCTCCCTCCCAAGTTCCCCTGAGTCTCACAGCTGTGCACACACACACACATGTAGTTCTACCCCTGGACTACCATTCCCCACACAAACACCCCACAACTGCCTGGCTGCTGAGTGGACAGATGGCTTAGAAAACCGTCCTAGACCACAGGAGTGGAAACCCAACCCCACCTTTGAGTGTCAGGATACTTGGGCCACGCCGTCAGGAAACATCCTCCTCTGATTGGCTAAAGACTCTCGGTAGGGCGTGAGCACATTTTTATGCAAGTTTAGAGGTGGGCAGAACTCAATCAAATTCACCTTGTGCGTCACTGGACAACTTGATCTGATTGGCTTCTGCGATAAGGCTGACCTAATGAAATATACATGGAGTAATGAGACCTGCTGTGAAAAAATGGAGCATTAGCTGGATGTCTTCCCCATTTCAGACGATCCTGAATAGAGAGGTGTTGAGATATCTGAGTCCAATACTTCACTCTGTTTGTTCTTTAACACCCTAAAGCCCGTTTGTCAACGTGAAGCTGTATTAAAAGTGAATCCTGTCCACAACAGTGTTCCTGATGGATACTGCAACCACCTGAGATCTAATTACCTTCGAGACAGGTGGTAAGAATAGGCACCATTGCCTATCAATAATGCAAAACAGTTCCACTGCCCAGCAAAACTAAACTGTTCACCTAGATTGTGTGCTGACCTGCAGGAGCAAAGACTATGATTTGTCGTGAGGGCTGCATGTAGCCTCAGTTACCAGACATTCTGTCACTTATAGCACAGGAGGAGCTCATTAAGAGCACAAAAACTAAATGATAGCAGAAATACTCCTCACACAAACAGTTCAGAATCACCTCTACCTTTTCTGTGTGACAAGATTGTTAGCAAATGTAAAAAGAAACCAAGAGGAGGCAACAACCACCATATCCAGACAGTAAACACACTGACCTCCCAGGGAGCCTGTCTGCCTGGCCACCCGCTGCGGCAGCAGAAAAGCTGAAGATGTCTGGACCCAACAACCTATATAATATCAATCATTTTTGGGCTAGCCCATGCTACAAGGGGCGCAACAACCACCATATCCAGACACAGTAAACACACTGACCTCCCAGGGAGCCTGTCTGCCTGGCCACCTGCTGCAGGTGAAGGATATGCAGACACTCATTGAGGCAGTTCATGGTAGCCATGGAGGTGGCCTTGAGCATCAGCAGATCCGGGTCTAGAGGGGAGAGGCTAGGGGCTGCAGGCAGGCCCTCAATACTCTCAATCAGGTCTCTGTGCTGGCCCTGAGCCTGGCTCATCATCTGGAGGGAGATTGTGATGACAGTATGGTTATTTGGGGCGAACTGCCACATTGCAATGGGGTGTAATGTACTTTATCTGTACAGGTTCTGTTATCTCATTTAAATTAATTCAGTAAGAAAAGTGCACGCACCTCCCCAGAAAAAACTTCTTTACATGAGGTGCATAGCCCAAGGAGTAATACTACTATCGCCCACACACTGATTTGATGATCCACAAAATTGTTTACCCAGGCCAAACATTCGGTATTAACCAAAAAAAATTGTCCTTGTTTACTTTTATGTATGTATGCTATCCGTGTTTTGAGGAAATTACATTAACATAACAGTAAAAACATGCCTGCCTGCCAAATTTGGTTAGACTTCTCCATCTTATTAAAAGTGAAAATTATGGGAACTGAAAACAGCAACATTGGGGCAGCATAACAAGTTGGTCAAGATAGAGGTCAAATCCCACAAACTAACTGCACAAATAAACTGATTTAAAGGCAGTGAGAAGAACTAAATCCATAGACAACAAACTGCATGACTGCTACAGTCTACCCACACCAGAAGGACAACACTGCTCTCTTATGGACGACAACATGCATCACACAAATGGGGCAAAGTCCAAGTACTATACTTTACATTTACCCCTGCATGTTTTGTAGGAACATACTGTTGCTTGTACTTCTACGAAGCCTTTTAAGAGATCAACATTTCATTGTTGCATAGTCACACCGTCCTAAAGTTCAAGCAATAATGAAATGTAGTGCAGTGAGAAAAATGCCACCCTTAATTGATCCTCACACATTGACTCGCTCACTTTACAAAAAGATATGGCTCATATGTTATTTTTGTGGAATTCATAAGTGACAATAAAAACAAAGGTTTGCATTGTCTATTAATCACATAATTCTATCAAAATGTCTTTGGAGGATACATTTAGTTCTTCTGTTACCTCTCCTTAGGTTTGCCAGTATGGATTCATAGCCATCTGCCATGGAACAGTTTGGAAGACAGTTAAGAAGTTAATTATTGCTGCCGTTAACTGGTATTGGTAGGACAGCTTTTACAAGTACGAACAGAGTACTAGAGAGTGGTATCGGACCCGATACTAGTATTGGCATTGGCGCATCCCTAATTTCTAGCATCAGCTTGACTACATAACAAATACATCAAATGTCCTAGCAACAGATGAGAACAGTCTTATTGGTGGATCAGATGCAGATTTTCTTAATTTCACTTGTTACCTAAATTTCTGCCAAACAAAAAATCTGGCAGAATGTCCTTTAATTTTACTATGTGTACCTTACTACATATACACTAGACTGAGTGTGGTGGGTCACAGGACATATAATGATTTGATGTTGTAAAACTTGTGTCATTTTAAACCTCACACACAATTCAGACGACATGTCCTCTTTTAGCACATCCATATATCTCCTCTTTGGCCTTCCTCTTGACCTCTTGCCTGGCAGCTCCATCTCCAATCTACCAATCCATCTCCTTCTACCAATATAACCACTATCCCTCCTCATACAGTACCATAGCTCCTCTCTCAGCACTCTGTCGTACACTTTCTCTAAATCCACAAAGACCCAATGCAGCTCCTTCCGACCATCTCTATACTTCTCCATTAACATTCTCAGAGCAAAAATGGCATCAGTAGTGCTCTTTCTGGGCATGAAGCCATACTGCTGCTCACAGATATCCACTTCCTTTCTTAGCCTAGCTTCCACTACTGCTGTCTCTCCTAGACACTTCCACACCTCTACAGGTATGTCATCTGGACCAACAGCCTTTCCACTCTTCATCCTCCTCAGAGCCTTCCTCACCTCATCCTTTCTAATCTTTGCTACTTCCTGCTCTACAATATTCACCTCTTCCCCCCTTCTTTCCCTCTCATTTTCCTCATTCATCAGTTCCTCATAATACTCCTTCCATCTTCTCTGCACACTCTCCTCACTTGTTAGTACCTTTCCATCTCTGTCTTTAATCGCCCTTATCTGTTGCACATCCTTCCCATATCTATCTCTCTGTCTCACTAATCTGTACAAGTCCTTCTCACCTTCCCTCGTGTCTAACCTGGCATACAACTCATCATATAAAATGTTGAAATGAAATATCAGATGAAAATGCCCCTGTTAATTACACCCACACATTTGTGATTCAGTCTAGCTGTGTGTCCCTGAATTGCTGTACCTCTCTGGCGTCCACCAGGTAGTCCGGCAGCAGAGACCTGTTGGTGGAGTAGACTGAGGAGCTCTTGTGGACCTGCGACCAGCTGAATAAGGAGGCAGGGTTTTGGCTGGGCCGGCGCAGGGACATGGGCGAGCTGCCACTGCCTTGAGACACCATGGAGTAGCTCCGGGACTTAGGTGGGGCATTACTCTGTACAATGTAGTATTTGAAAAATATCATATGAAAAGTGTACCATTAAGAAATGAGGCCCAAGAGCTTCCATGCACATTGGCATTGATTCTACAAGTCTCTTCCTTTAATTTGACACCTGTTTGCATCAATATCCAGATCAATACTAATGATTTCTGTACTTGCTATATAAAACCTGATACATTGTTACATAAACATTGATATTTTACAGCTCTGATATATTTTTTTCCACTGCTGCTGGCTTTGTTTGCTAGCTCCTGTCAAGCGTGAGGAAGGAAAACGGGAAACTAGAAACTGTCCAGCTCACATCTGGTCTGTGCCAGAGTCGTATGCTTTATTTTGATGATTACACATGAGGTTTAAAATGCATTATAACATTAATAATACCAAAGGAACATCTTGTACCTTTCTACATCACTGTTGTACAAATTAATGACAGCATAACGACCCTTTAAACAATATTATGGCTGATATAAACTGGTCCCACAAATGTCTGTACTAACTAATATTTCATGTGCACAGTACATGAAACAATAAAAAGGAGTGTATATACAATCCAAAGATAAATATTAAGCATATTTGCAAGCAGAACCAGAACAAGCGAGAGTTATCTTTGCAAAGTCAGCGTGTGCTCTCTATCAAAATGTGCTCATGTTTGTGTCAAAGAAACACTGACTGTCTTACCTTCCCCATTGCCTCTGTGTGATGTTGTGTGCAGATCTGCAGTCTGCTTACCCAGTGCTGCCTCTCTTTGGCATCGGTGGCTGAGAGAGACATATAAAAGAAAAACAAGAAAGCAAAACCTTGTTACAGTTACTCTAGGATGAGCTTACTCAGCATCGATGCCTATTTGCTTCGTCCTCAACGGCAGCAGATAATGGAGAACATTCAGATCAATACTGTATGAACCTGATGGATGGTGATGACAGTAAGTCTGGAGTTAAAAATGGATTTGAGGGAATGAAGGTCAAGTAGGAGCACACAACCTGAGATGTAAAGGTCTGACATAACCAGTGAGAGATAGACCTACAATAACTTATTGTAGACTCACTCACAGCTGTTAATGTAAAGAAGTCAGAATATGTGTACCCACCCCTGAGTTTGTACTGCTCCCCACTGATGGCGTTGACAGTGAAAGTATGCGAGTCCTCGTCGCTGGGGGAGATGACGGCCCCTGCCAGGGGAAGCATGCCGCGGGGCTTCTGGGGCCGTGACTGCTCATTGACAAAGTACTCCAGCAAACCTGCCTCATTGTTTAAAACAAAGAACCTAAAAGCAAAAGCAACCACAACAACAGTTGTTTACCAGATAACCACTGTGGTATTACTTTGGTTGGATTAAACTAGATTACAATAATGAAATAGGCAAGTAAGGCAAATGAATACTCACAGCACTTCTTACACTTGATGTTGACATAATACATTTTAGATTGGTATTATTTATTAAACACAGGTAGAACAACTCACCTGTACTGCCATCCTGTCACCAGGTTAGTGTATTTCAACAAGTAGCCATCAATATTCTCCATGTGATCACTGCCATGAAACGTTATCAAGCAAGTGGAGACAAAGAGCACTTGATAAAACACTTGAGCAAAGTTCACACCCATGAATACAAAATAAACGCACTGCTGAATTACAGCTTTGGGGCAATATAACTCCAGTCTTACCTGATCCTAGGTGATCAACAAAAACATTTAACGCAAACTCACGAAACATGCCTTTAACTGTCTTAAATATTTGTGCGTTAGCAGAATAAACAGCTCCCTACCTATACTGCCAGCTTTTGGCACTTGCTTTCCCCGAGACTGAGGTCTTGTTCTGGGGAAAACCATCCAGCTTGCCGTCGTTTTCAGTGATTCGTACAGCCGTGGTTTCCCCTTCCATAGTCACTAGCAAAGCAACCCCCTTTAGATGCTAACTCAGCTAGCTAGCGTGAAGCTAGCCAAGTTACCAGAGATTTAAATGGACGACCAGCTTCCCTTATAATACAGAGTAAATCCGTCGGCTCATCGCGTGTCCGAACACACCACACACCCCACAGACGCCGGACTGTTAACTGGCTAGATTAAATAATGGATGATAAAACATTGTCTATTCAGCTGATACAGGGAGTAACTTGTTAGCCTGTGACTGCTAGCTCGCCTGACTGCTCTGGCAAGAACACAGTCACGTGACTCGACTCGACTTGACATCACGCGTACACTTCCATTCCCCCCCAGTAAGAATAAACATTACAATACAATAAATAAAGCTACAAAACCTGCCTTCACCACACCTAAAAGCCTTACAAGGAAAAGGATTTGTCTAAAATGTTAGGTAATGGTTAATCCAACCAGACGTGGAACATTACATGTATTTACAGGTAATGTCTGAAAATATGAATCTATTCGCATGTGCTACATGGGAGTTAATAGTTTTACCATCCTAATTTAGGTTCTTATGATTATTGTTTCCTTAAAGAATACTGATAATGGTTTGTCAGCGAGTTTATAGTTTTACGTATTTTCACACGGGTAATTTAAATGCAAACGCTGATCTATTCAAATTTGGATATAGCACCCTTATTATATTCCCCAAAATAAGTGTTTTGAAAAACATGAAATTAAGTGTTGACTGGAGTTTTCACTATGCAAGGACAAATCATTCTATATTGAAAGGTTTCTCTTTTTATTTTGTTTTTTAGTTTTTCAACTTGGACCTTGAGTCTATAATAAAGTGTCAATTTTTTAGTACATTCTTATGGGCCATTGGCCCTATTTTATCTGTATAATGAAATAAACAAATAATGCACATGTAAGGAAAATATATGTACTAGTAAACAAGAGAGGATATGTCAGTGATTTCTTCAAAATGACAGTTGTTTTGAAAATCCTCTTGACCGGAAGTACCAATTAATGCGCAGTCGTACTCGAGTACTCGGTTGGTGACGACAATCCGCGTGTCAGGCAGATTTCTTTTATTTCTAGTGATTCTTTAATAATATATATAACAGGTAAAGCATTAATGCACTGCACATTTAGTTAGTTTTCCCTTTTTGTGCACCCACTGTATCGATTGCGTTTTAACAAGAAAGCACAGGAGTGAACTGTAGTCTAAAATATAGGACATGGGGATGCATTTTGCAAATGTGTCGAGACGGACGCAGTGATACTTTTACTGTAGATTTGTACTTTTGTAAAGCCAGGAGGTGTATCCGTGGCGAGGGAGGGCTGAATCAGTTTATGTAGGGCGTATGAGGAAGTAAACATAAACGAGCAAAACAGAGGAACAGGATCTTCAGTCTTGGGGAGCAGAAAGACTAATCTCCTCGAAAATGCCTGCAAAGAAAGTCTGCATCGTTGGATCTGGAAACTGGTAACTTTTAGTTTCTCTTTTAGATTCATCTTTCAGAAACAAGAGCGCCTTTTACTTTATTATGGCACCCAGGGTTTGTAAGAACGCATTTTGCAATTTAGCAGATTTACCTATTCGTCCCATGTAATTCATGGAATATGGTTGCCTTATGTTTCACACCTAAAAAAAGCAACCAAGGCCCCAAACGTCCAGATTTTGTTGATGTTGTTCGTATCCGCCCTCCTTTTGCAGCGCCTGAAAAGTCAGATAGCAAGCTGCAACATGAACCAACACGGAGTGTGCTGAGAATGAAGACCTGTATACCAAGTTTTACCTCACAGTGTATCTTTATAGGGAGGCTGTAACTACACACCGATAACTGCACATTATTTGTTCCCTACTTTTCTGAAACTAATTGTCTTTCAGTTTTGTTGAACTTAATAGACATTCATTACGTGAAGATAAGATAAAATGAAAAAGATGTGCTTGATCATTCCTTTAAGTTCCACCCAGAACCTAGTAGATCTGAATTGTCACGATTTTGCCTGACCATGTCATTTCTCTGTCCAGGGGCTCCTCCATTGCCAGAATCATTGGGCAGAATGTCAAAGCATCCAACCGCTTCGACCCAATGGTCAAAATGTGGGTCTATGAAGAGATGATTAATGGGAAGAAACTGACAGAAATCATCAATGCTGAGCATGAAAATGTCAAATATTTACCAGGTCACAAGCTGCCCAAGAATGTGGTAAGTCCCCATTTAGGAGAGCTTTGATAAGCAGCATTATCTTTCAATTACACAGCCGTGTGGTAACAGATTACACAAGTTACAGCGATCTTTGGTTCACAAAGTTTTCAGTCGTACAGTAAGTCATTACGGTGATAACGTAACTTTGACTCGTACTTTTTACCTGCCAGCATTTACAGTATATCTGACTTTGCCATGCAATTGGGTGCACTATGAGTTTCCTTGTCTTTGATTCATTGTACCTAAGAAGAGTGTCAAACTGTCAAGTGAAAAAGAAAACCATGTAATGGCAGGAAGTCTAATGGCACATAAATTGCTTTTATTCCCCACAAACCATCAATTTACAAAACTATTTACTAAGAGAAATCCATTAAAATACAGTTTCAAAATAATTGTTGGTTTGTTTACAATGATTTTTGGATAATACCCCCTGCATTTTGTGTATTTCTTTGTTGTTTATTGTTGGATTTGTCAGATCCTAGTAGACAAGATGATGTCATATTATTTTCAAGGTTTTTTGTGTTGTTTTCCCCCAGTGACCTCACATATTAATAGTACATCTCAATTAAGACTTATGTTATTGTTGTTAATATTAAGTACATGGTTTCTTTTTAAATTAGTATCATTGTTTTTTTGTATTTCTTTTCTAAATTTACTTCATATTAAAATGTTCTTGTGCGTTTAATGACCTTTATCTGCTGTAAAATGTATTGTTAATAATTATAAAAAATACTATTGGGCCTAGTAAAGTTCAAGACTTATTTCCTGTGTTTCATGTGTTTGTATTATCTGCCACAGTTTAAAGACTTTGTTGTTGATGCTGCACTAGATTGCTGTTCCAGACATCACAGAGGCTGTGAAGGGGGCGACGGTCCTGGTCTTTGTTATCCCACACCAGTTCATTGGCAAACTCTGTGATCAGATGAAATGTCACGTCACAGAGGGAACCATCGGGATATCGCTCATCAAAGTAAGATCCTGTCATAGTTCTTCATGTCAGATTTCCTGAGAGCATAAAGGGGAAACTGTCATAGGACTGTGCTTCATATTTTTCAGTGGTTACAGAGTCACGGGATGCTGTATAGTTGAGCAATACAGAAAATATATTCACTCTGACACATATCTATTAGTAAATATAAATATAGTACAGAAACTCCGTCTCGTCATCCAGGGTGTCGATGAGGGACCAGATGGATTGAAGCTCATCTCGGACATCATCCGAGAAAAACTAGAGATTGATGTCAGTGTCCTGATGGGGGCCAACATTGCTAGTGAGGTGGCAGACGAGAAGTTCTGTGAAACCACCATTGGTTAGACACTGTTTTAATCACTGTCAACATTTTATTATTTGCTTTTTGTAGCATTTAGCTGTGCAAAATTGTACTGATGTTTCAGAGGATGCAGTGTGGTGGTCAGAACAACATGTTACTTCCTTGTTTCTCAGTGTTAAGTGGCAGTCGGTTTGCTTCTTTTTAACACACAGGGGCAAAAAATGATGCGAATGGCCATATCTTCAAAGAGCTGCTTCAGACCCCCAACTTTCGCATCACTGTCGTACGTGAGAGTGATACTGTGGAGCTGTGTG
Source organism: Monopterus albus (assembly GCF_001952655.1). Lineage (NCBI taxonomy): Eukaryota > Metazoa > Chordata > Actinopteri > Synbranchiformes > Synbranchidae > Monopterus > Monopterus albus. Next base: position 1,328,563 of record NW_018127928.1, read on the forward strand.
GAGCCTTAAAGGTAAAGGCAGCCACATATTGTGAATATTGTCCTTCTGTCTTGATGCCAGAGGCTTCACATGCAGAATTTTCTCTCAGTGTGTTAATCAAGAAACAAAATGTCTGTATCCTTGTGCAGAATATTGTGGCTGTAGGTGCTGGATTCTGCGACGGTCTTGGGTGTGGGGACAACACCAAAGCAGCAGTGATCAGGCTGGGTCTGATGGAAATGATTGCTTTCGCTAGATTGTTCTGTAAAGGCACAGTGAGCTCCAGTACATTCTTGGAAAGCTGCGGTGTGGCCGACCTCATCACCACCTGCTACGGAGGGCGGAACCGCAAGGTTGCAGAGGCCTTTGTTACAACAAACAAGGTGAGTCAGACAGGAACATAGGAGTGTACATCTACCTATTCCATAGCTATGTAATAATGCATGAACTATTTAAAATAACCTGTAAGTTATAGTCATTCATTAGAGCATTTTGTCCCTTTTTCAGAATACTTAAAATAGTTGCAAAACTCAGGGATTCACTGCATAGCTAAACTAAGTCACATCAGCTAAAGTGAATAAATGATTAATCCAGATGCCACATAATAAAACCACCAAGCAATATTTGAGTATGGAAGGTCCTTCTTAATGTGCTAATATATATCTGTGATAGAAACTCTAAACTCAAAGTTCACTGTAGTATTGTTTTACACCAAAAGATCAGTCTGATGTTTTGGTGTTAGTAGAAATGCATGCCAGAGATAAGAGCATCTAAGCAAAATATCTACTGTGTACACCTGATGAATGATTTTTGGACACCATTAAAACTGTTTCTGTATGTTTTCTTCTTCAGTCCATTGCAGAGCTCGAAGTAGAAATGCTGAATGGTCAGAAGCTTCAGGGTCCTCAGACTTCAGCTGAGGTCTACAAGATCCTACAAAAGAGGAACATGGTCAACAAGTGAGTCTGTAAAAGCTGTTCCCCACAATTACACTTTTCATACATGTCAGTCTTTTGGCTCGCAGATGTTGTTAAAAAAATGCCACATGCATCAAACTGGACCCCTTTATTTAAATACAGTCTCTGCACATGCTGAGAGGTCTGCTGGGTATCGCGCTAACCCTCACGGGTTCGTTAAAATATAATGACCCAAAATTTCATTACATATTTACATATATCTTGTACACTCGGTGAGCATTTATGAGGTTGCAGTTCAAGCAGTTCAGCCATAGTCTGCCTTTACAAACCATATAATGTTCAATTCTTGTTGCCATTGACAGAAATGTGTAAATGTCCTATTTACACAGACAAGGGGAAAATATTAGAAACACCTTTCAATATACCGAAGTTCAGTACAAAACCACTACTAACAATGACTTGACTGTTAACACTTAGAATTTAATTAACACTTTTATGACATTGCCAACAGTAATGAGCATTATAGGCATAATAAAAGCAGACTTTATGGCTGAACAGTTATTGGATTGGTTTAGACTGCACAGGTGTCCTTAGTGAACTGGACACTGACTGTGGTGTTCTCAGAGATTTATGTCAACATAATTCACCTCAATAAATAGTTTTTAACATTACTTTGTAACATTATCCCTCTGTGCTGGAGATAACCACAGCTGGCCACATGCTGTTTTTAGGTTTGTCTGTCTGTCCATCCCATTATTGTGAACGCCTTGAGGGAATTTCTTCAAACTTGACACTTGGACTCAGAGATGAGTTGATCAGATTTTGGTGGTCAAAGGTCAAGATCAGTGACCTCACATCTGTCCCATTCTTGTGAATTTGACTCATTGGCAGAGGCATACAACTTTGAAGCGGTGATTCTAGTTTTAACAATAAAATGCATTCCAAAATGAAAAGAATGAATTAATTTGTATTGCTGAAATGTTTCCAGGTTGCGTACAACTGAAATATAGTTACACTGTACAGTATCTAGCCATGGCCCTCTTGCACATGTGTTTCCTGATTACACTTTTTGTCAGGACTCCCTCACTATCATGTTAGTTCTTATAATTAAGGCTGAACAGCACGATGAAGTCAAGACAAGCCAACAATAAAGTATGCTGGAATCAGTAGCTATTCTTACACCTTGAGTGTGTGGTGACATTGTGTATGTAGTTCCCAGCATAGCTCTACCTACCTTCACCTGAGCAGAGGTCTAATGAGCCAGAAGTGGAAACGCCTGTGGGATATACACAGTGATGATACATATACCAATAGGTGGGAGTTTATATGAATGCACTGTGAATATCTGTTCTTTCCTGCAGGTTTCCCTTGTTTGCAGAAGTCTACCAGATCTGCTTTGAAGGCAAAGCAGTGAAAGAGTTCATCAAATGTCTGCAGAACCACCCAGAGCACCTGTGATGTGACCAGTATAGAGACACTGCTGCTCCTCCAATAGCAACTCACTTCCACTAGAGGGTGACAGAGATTCATGAGCTACAAGTTCGACAATACGACAAAGCAAATACAACCAAGGACACTTTTACTCAAGATGATTTTTACTGATGACATGATAGTGGTCAGTATTAATGAATAAAACTCCTAAGGCTGACCACTCCTCTTGTATTACTGCCAGAGAAATTGTTATAATTTTGTATGGTGGTGACAGTGTTTGTCTGACTAGTGGGATTCTGTACTTCACTACATGACTGTTTATAATCACAAAATTAAAGCTAAAGATCTAATTTTTTATCTATACATCAAGTTGTTTTCTCAATAAAGCCAATTCATAAACTGGAAACTGTCTTAAGTTATTATTTGGCATTTTCTCCTTATCAACTTTAATATTTTGTCACAAGGGGTGCATCATTCACATCAGTGTTTTGGTAGTGATGGGTGAAGACAAAAGACGACACAGATCAGAAGTTCACACAGTGGTTCTGTCCTTTAATTTCTGCATGGAAAATGTTGTGCACCCATCGCGGTCAATTCACTGAAATGGGAACTCACCCCTCAAAGCTGACATTCACTCCTGTCTTTGCAGCTGTGCGGTTGAGCTGTGTGTTAGATCTCACAATCACGACTGTGATGGCTGAAACTGATTCCCACGAGAGCTGCAGTAACATGGCATGAGAAAGTAGATTAAAGAACAAACGGTGTCCTTGTCCCTCCATCTCAACCATGTTGCAGGTCAGACCAGTGAAACCTTTGATATTCTGTCTGTCTGTCTCATTCTGTCTCCCTTTGTCAGACCAGCCAGTAGCTGCTGACACATGTCAGTCTGGATGGACTCACTGACACGAAATGGTCACAGTGTTGGAGGGTGAAACATTTGGAGCATTTTTTTTTTAAGGCGGAGATGTTGCTTATTTTTTTACATCTTAATACCTTTCATCAAGATTTCAATTGTTTTTCTCTCTGACAGTTCACAATTTTGACAGTTCCCATCTTTTGCACACCCAGGACCCCTAGTGTTTGCATGAAATTATTTATGCCATGTTGTTGTCATATCTGCATTGTCACATGAACAAGTCTCCCTCTGTCTGCCTCTGTCTGCATCTCCTCTTTGGTGACTTTCCAAGCTCTCCCTTCAGGCCTCCATATCCACAGCTGCCCAGATCCCAGGACATCAAAGGGCCCACTGGAAAGCAGGGTGATTGAAGAGGCACTGGTTTTAGTAGCTTCCACAGGTTCCCATGGCAGAGCCGGTCTCACAGGTCGACATGCTCTGCAGCGGGAAGGCTCTTCTCATCTCCTAAAAGAAATTGTCATCGGTAGGTTTTTGAGCGAGCACTGAGACCCTTATGGTGGTTTGACACAAGCCCAGATCCTCTGTCTCAAAGAGAAGGCCCACCTTCAGATGAGACCCAAGCTTGAAAGAAGAGCTTAATCACCAGGGTAACCCCTCAGTGTCCTCCAGTGAGAGGCCCTTTAGGACAGCAGAGAATAATAGCATAAGAACATAGACTGAGATCAGTATTGTTTTTGATTTACAGTACATGGAATCATATGGCAACAAGTTTGCGATATATAGAGTGATTATATAGTCTGTTTTTACACTCAAGTAAAAAAGTTTTCAAATTTGCTTGAACTGGTACTTTAAGTTCATTTTTACTATTACAGTTGGATAAGGTAACACATGTGGCCCTGTTTTGAAGAATATCTTAATTCTGCTTAAGTCATTTTTTGATGCTGGTGTGTCCTATGTGTATGAATTTTTGTCTGTCATTTGAAAATACATACCTGAAAAAGATGAAAGCCAGCCTCTAAATGTATTCTACTCAAAGGAATGTACCTAGATTATAGTGAATCTCCATTATAGAGTTTTATTTTCTGGGTGAGATCTACCCTAAAAACATATCAAAACACTCTATAGTACATTTCACATCCAGTACGGTTTTGATTTATGAGATGTGATGAGTTGTTATTCACAGTCAGCTTATCACACCTGTGTCTCCCATGGATTAATGTCACAGCTGTACATCCAAACCTCTCCCCTGAGCACTGCAGGGCTTTGGGCCACCCCAGGCCAGTTCACATGATTCACACCTTTAGATTTTTACCACTCAGAGAATCTTGGTTTCTGTGTGAAACCTCACACAGCGGCTAATAGATAACTCATAATATTACCTTTAGGCAAGCAAGTTTTCATACCACACATCTTGCATATCTTTATATGTGGATGCTCCTATCTTTTTGGATTTGTGTGTGTGTGTGTGTGTGTGTGTGTGTGGTGCTCTCACACGGTGGAGTGAGTCTGTTCAACATAATCTGCTAATTACAAGCCACTGATCTCATCATCTGGCACCACCACTCTTTTTACATGTCAATGACAGCCAGTTGGGACCTCATATCCTTCCTCCAGGTCATACAATGCTCTCATTGAAAGCACAAGAGATGGGATAAAAACCAAAACAGAGAAAGCAAAGGATGCCACTCCTGGTCCCAGCTGGCGTTCACTCAGTGGCAAAGGGCACGGAGACTTCTCCGTGAAATAACAACCACTCCCGCTCCTCTCCTCAAATCCTCAGCCTTCACCTTTGACCGGTTGTCCTCATCATTGACGTGGCCTAATCTGGGTGCGTCCAACGGGATGTGCACCCAGACTCTGCCTCTCAGCCTCCTTTTGTGTTTGCCAGTGTTGTGATGAGGGAAAAGATAAAAGGAGGGGGCGAGGGAAGCAGGGGTGGAGGTAAAGGCAGTGGTGGTTGCTCGGGTTTGTCTTTTGCTTTTGCACTTTGAGAAGAAGAGGAGGAGAGCTTGGCAGGAAGCCTGGCCATGGTGCTGCATACAAACACAGGGTGAAAACACAAGGCCTGTTTGTTTGACTCTCCCATCCTCTTACCTTAGCAAGAGTGGAAAAAATTGGATAAGGCAGCCATAAGATACAGCCTGTCCCTCGCTCCCTCCAGACTGTCATCAATTCTGAGAAACAACCAGGCAATAAACAGAAATGAGATGAATGAAGCAACCCGTGGCAGGAAATCATTGACTATAATTCACTGATATTAAATCAATATGCACAGTAAAGGCTTGGCAGGATGCCCAGCCTCATTTCTGTTTTAAAAATAGTGAACAGACACTTTGATTAAATATAAAATAATATCAGACTTAATGTAAATCCACAAAATAGCATCAGCAGAGCTACCACAATTTATTACAACAGTATATCTCTGACTAGACAAAGGCTAGACGGTGAAAACTGCATCATGTCTCTTTCCTTTTTTCTGTGCTGCATTACATTTAGTTCATCTAAATCTCCTTAGCTTGATCTCCTTTGGACTCAGAGTAGCTGACATCAGCGCAAACTCCACAGTTCTCCCTGATTGTTGTATAGAAGATGAAAGCTCTACCGTATGTGCTGGACTTGTCTCACACGAGTCCACACTTGCACTCATGTAAAGACGCTTTCTGGGGCCACTGATGTGAAGAGGGGCATTGCTGGGTTCCCAGTGCAGCTGCAAATAACATTGATGTGGCATTCCAACATGTCAGTGTAGCGTGAGCCAGGCAGAAAGCCACTTCCTGCTCCTTAAAGCAAATATTCATGAGGGAGACAGGAACCCGCTGATTTCACAAGTCTGATCAGATTCATTGTTTTCCAGCATTTGAGCATGTAATTAGTCCTGGGCCAAAGTATTAGTAGTTAGTGCACACTTTAGATTCTTATGCTAAAAGTAAAGGTCTTTTTTGCTTCTTTAACACTGTAAATTCTCTCTCTCGTATTTTGACAGTGTTGCAGTGGGGTTACACCTTCAGGATCACGTGTTTCAATTACAGACGGTTGTGGTAGATTCACACTGAAGAACGTGCATTCTGGTGAGGTTTCCATAAAACAGGGACACCAAAGGAGCTGTAAGTATTGCAGCAAGCAGCACAGTTGACTGCTTTATGATCGCCCTGGTCTTAACCACAGCAAGCCAGCAATCCAAAGGGAGGCATTGTGGTTGAATGAGAAAGTAGCCTAACATGTTTAGTAGATGGTGGGGTGATGCTGCAGAGGGTATTCATCCATTTATGCATGAAAGTCTTGCCCTATTTGACCTGCTCTCCTTTGAAATTTCAGTTAAAGTCTATCTTACCCAGATATTGACCACAGTTACTGACAATTCAGTTCTAACATGCTCAAGCTAATTCAAGCCCAAACTACCTGAGCCTAGCTACAACCTAACCCCATCACCAAACATTCATTTTTGAACACCAGTGATTTTGGAAGATTCCCAGCTATTGAGAGCATTAATGAGAAGATGTGATGCATTTTAGAGTGCTAAAGTGGTCACATAGTGTGAAATGGTGCCCTCTGCAAACAAGCTAGTTGGCCATTGTAAACAGCTAAAGGCAGAATTGTTTTTAGGTGGTTCAAATGGCCACACTCAAAAGTGAAATACAGAGCTTAAGGAAGAAGGTCAAATCTGCTTGTTATCATATCTGCACACCGAGCTAATGTGCTTGCTGGACTGAGTGTTTGGGGGTTGTAAAATTTGTCTTCAAGTATGCAGACATTGGCTTCCCTACATGTCACTGTGGAAGTACAACAAACAAGCCCTTGAATGTTTGTCTATGTTGGCCATGTGTAGATACCAGTTGGAAAAAAAGGTGAGAGGGTGGACCCGCACAGTGTCCGCCATGTGAAAACATATGACTTTTGTTCTCACAGAAGTGACAATTTCATAATTGCAATGCAATGTAAAGGACCAGAAGTCCACAGGTGCATACTAAATTCTTTGACCCATCTGCCTGCATACTCGGTGAACTGCTGCAGAATATATACAGTATATAACTCTCTTCTTTTGTTTCTTCAGGGTCCTGCAGGGATCTGACCTGTGACTCATCTGGCATGGATTGGGCTCAGTTGTGATGAAGGCTAAGACATATGCTCGATGTACAATGTAAGGTTTTGAGCAAAATGGGATTCTCTAGTCAGATTTTTTTGGACTGGAGATCTAAGTAGGTAATAGTTTGAGGCACGTATACCATTAAACTGACCAGATTTATGCCCCAGAACTGGTCCTGACAGGTTTCCTGTGATGCCAAAATGATGAGTTGTGCTCCTTGACAATAAAAATAAAAAATAAGAGCTAAGCAGAGTGGAAAATGTGTTCTTCTTTCCTTACTTGAAGATAAGAGCATAGTGGAGGAGGAAGATATGGGAGACAGGTTGTGATTTAGGAAAGCGAGGGGATTTTAACCTCTTTTTTTTTGCTGTGCAAAGACTCACTACAAACAAATGCAAACTGCACCTGACAGGTATTCAGGTTTAGGACTGACCTGTAAAAAATTCAGACCAAGAGCATTGAGAGCAGAGACATCTACAGTGTCATAAAAAACTGTAACTGTTTGATGCTGATTTATTCATTTACATATACATTATTTGTGCAAATTAGAACATTTCTGCTTTGCCTTTGGGACATTTCTTCTTTTGTATTATATTAAAAGAATAAATCACAGGCTTCCAATTAAACAATCAAAGATGTCCATTATCAAATGCTAACAGAAAGTGACATGGTCAGTTTCCTCATATTATTCCCCTTCTCCTTCATAATGCCAATCAGCATAACACAGTGCTGCTTTTTATCCAATTAGCTCCTGACATTTAGGTTTAATTGAATGCCTGTGATGAAAGGATCGCCTGGGCTGTTGTTCTGTGCTTTGTCTGGCTCTTTGTCTAGCTTCCAAATAGGTCAGAAACTGGTTTGAAATGAATTTTCATTGCAATTTATTAAATAATTTCTCTTCCAGCTCTTTAGCGACCACGTCTCACATTGTCTTCAGCCTACTCAGTCCCATTCTGTCTCTGAACAATGTTGCAATGCAGTGAGCTTAGAGGAAAAGAATGCGACAACAAAATGGAGTTATGAGGAACTGAGACCACAAGCAATAGAGCAGAGATAAGTTGAAGCAAAGCATTTGTTCACAGTGGTTATGGATGACAAACATGTGGCTGATGCTATAGCTGAAGCGCTCTGTTACCCAGGCAGGCTGACACATAAAATTAAAAGTTTAAGTAAATGCATTTTTGGTAGTGATGCATTTTGCAAAAATGAAAAATAAACTGATGTCAGGGATAAGGTTGATTTGATATCTTTGCCCCCTGTGGGATAAAGGATGAGTGACACTCAGAAATGCAACAGGCAAAGGAGTTCCCTGCAGAGAGGCCAGCGAAAAGCAAAGCGCCGGTGGCTCTGGCCGGCAAAAAGAAGTCGACTTGGCAGTAAAGCTGAGAGTCATGTGCCTCCATTTAAATGAGAAGGGAAAAAGGGGAAGAGAAGGAGAGAGAGAGCTGAGCTAAGAGGCTGGGGACTCTGCCAAGCCAAGCCAAGACACTTAAGGAATGCAGCAGCAGCTTTCGCTTCACATTAATACCGTTCTGCTATCTAAGACAGAAAACAGATCTACTAGTCCAGTCAGCAAGTTTCATAGCCAGTGTAAATGGAGGACAGGTAGCACCATCAGAAAAACTAGAGAGCAACTGAATCCTGAGAAAGAAACTTGGCATGTTTACTTCTTGAGAGATTCTGAGCATAGCTGTATGTTTTTGTGTGTGTGATTACCAAAAAATAGAAAACGCATACATCCATGTGTCTGCACATTCTTGGTATTTGCACATAGCTGCATGTCTGTCAGCTAAGATGCAAGTGAGCTTGTCTTGTCTGGTGTGTGTGAGGCATGTGGTGTGACTCCTCCAGCCCTGGCGGTTAGTTAATAAACACAGGCCTGTCAACAGCTGCTGGTGATGTAATGTGGAACTTCTCCTCACTCTCCTTATCCTCCCGCCTGACCCCGCCTCCCTGTCTTCCTCAACTAACACCACTGCCTCCCTTCTCTTTTATTTACAAGTCCTACTGGGTGTTGCTCCAGACTTCCAGCAGCACTGGCAGCACAGATACTATCTAAGAGTGTGTATTTGTGTTGTGCATGGCTTCCCCCTTCAACACTTCCAGGAATTTATGACAGCATGTTTTCAGCTGCCATCAAAGGAAATTCCACATCATCACATTGTCTTCCTAAACAAAACACCTCTGAGAGTGTAGGAGTTGCAGACCTGCTGAGTGGAGAGGATCCGGCCGGTGCAGAGTGAGTTTGGATTCCTGCTCTTCTTCTGACAATATTGGAAGCTGCACAGCTTCATTTTCTTCAGTCAGTGCAATTGTTTGCAAATTTGGTCTGAAATGTGACAAGTAGACTGAAATAAGTTACAAACTGTGCAAATAAACTGACAGGTAATCCCAGTCTAAAGCATTTTGCATGTTGAGTTAGAGTGCGGAAATTATTTATCAGCAAATTCTATGAAAATTGGCATATCCCTGGTGAGTAACATTATCACTACAAATGTTTTTGCTAACTTCCGCTGTAGTTTTGACATGTGTAATGTTTACATAGCACCCCTTAGACATAGAAGCAATTTAAAGTGCTTTATAAGGCAAATAAATGCAAACACTACAAAAAGATAATAAAGATGGCAGAAATTAATATTAGCCTGCAGCCCTATTTAGACCATAACACCTCTTTAGCTAGGTGCAAAAACAAGAAAACAAACAAAACCAAAATTAAAAACCCTAAAAATTTCAAGATTAAAAATAATACTGAAACCATATAAAAAGTTGCTAAATTATTGTGTAATTCCTATTCTAACTATCCCTTTACAGTCCAAGATGGAGCAACCTTAGCTGCTGTGAAACATAATTTCAGAATTGCAAAAGACACTGAAAAGACAAATGAAAAAGTAAGTAAATCAACATTAGTTAGCTTAGTCATGTTAGTTAGAATGCAAATTTGTTTTGCTCTTTTTTTAAATGCTGTTTATATTAAGCTGTAGAAACTGATGTCTGTAATACGTGTCTGTGCAAGAAAGCACAACAACATTCACAGAGATATACACCTACAAACACGTTGTTTCTCAAGTTGTCAGCAGCCTGTTGATGAAATGTGTGTCAGTTTTTTACTGAGCTGCCCCTCATACCAAAGTGAGAGGGGGGCATGTTGTGTATTTTAAAAATGGTTGGGAAATTCCTCTGCCATCTCTTGGCATGCCGTATCACTCCTGGGCCTTTAGAGTGTATTTTTCTGCCTTCTTTTTTCCCAGTAGTGTAAGCATGGGAGAGCTCAGCAGAGAGTCATGCTGCTGGCAGAAGCACAGTGGGCAGCATAGTAGGCATCTGACGGGATAAGCACTGGGAATTGCATGGACTCCCCTCATAAACAGGATGCATTACATTCATTGTCTTTCTTTTTCCCACCAGACCTCCAACCCCTCCCAACCTTTTTTTAAACCATCCATCCATCCATTTTCCTCGGCTTATCCGAGACCGGGTCGCGGGGGCAGCAGTCTAAGCAAAGATGCCCAGACTTCCCTCTCTCCAGACACTTCCTCCAGCTCCTCCGGGGGAATGCCGCGGCGTTCCCAGGCCAGCCGAGAGACATAGTCCCTCCAGCGTGTCCTGGGTCTTCCCCGGGGCCTCCTCCCGGTGGGACATGCCCGGAA
>NW_018127928.1:1341836-1362316 GCF_001952655.1 Monopterus albus
GGGGATTGCCACCACGACAGGCACCGGAGACCTTACGGCCACAGCTCCGAATGGCCGCATCGACAATGGAGGTGGAGAATATGGTCCACTCGGACTCAGTATCTCCAGCCTCCCCCGGGATCTGGTCAAAGCTCTGCCGGAGGCGGGAGTTGAAGATCTCTCTGACAGGGGATTCTGCTAAACGTTCCCAACAGACCCTCACAATACGTTTGGGTCTGCCGAGTCTGTCCAGCTTCCTCCCCCGCCATCGGATCCAGCTCACCACCAGGTGGTGATCAGTTGACAGCTCTGCCCCTCTCTTCACCCGAGTGTCCAAGACCCTGACATTAAATTGCCTGCTGACACAAGATTTAAAGCCACTCAGACAAGTTCTGACAGAATCTTTATCATTAACTGTTTCTCAGAAATGCATTTTCTTCTTTGACATGATTTCGCTTTGGAAGTAATTTAAGTGTTTGCATAGTACAACACTGAGAACCGGTCCTCTCAGCCAGTGTTGGTCGGATGGAGCAGCAGTTATGTTTGACAAGCTTTAACGAACAGGCTAAGTCAAATATACTCTTTAAAGTGATAGCCTGACTGAGAAGGCGTCATGCGCATTCTGGAAAACGCATCATGGAACTAGAGCAGCTGATCTTGTGAAGACAGAGCTGGAGCATCTGGTGATGAGTGCAAATGGCTGATTAAAAATGCAGAACTAGGCGTCATATTTCTGTCTGCTTATGATTAAAAATGCCTCATGGCCCTCATGCATGTCTCAAAGCTTTGTGACTGAAAACATAGTGAAGCTGAACAGCTGTTCTCATTATCATTGTGTTTGAAGGCAACAGTGAGATTGAGAATTATTTTAAAGGTTGTTTTTTCAGCAATGTATAGGCTGTCCCTGGGTTTTATAATCACAATGGCTCAAGAAACTAAAGACACAGGCAAATAACCCTGTGTGTGGGCAACTAGTTGCTGCATATGAAGCTTGCATTTTACCTGTACACAACAGTAGGACAGCACATTTGGGAGCATCCTTTTTTCAATTAAACCACTGTCATCATAGCACAAGTCCATACTGTCCCTAATAACCTGGTTTAAATGCCAGAAAGACGCACAAGCTCATGCAGCGTGATCTCAGTAGCAGTAAAGATGTACACATGTTCTAACTGGCCTTGATTAAAGAATTCTCCAGCACAAGCATAATCACAGTTACATAAGAGAGCGTGTTGACATGGACCCTGCCTTTCTTATAGCATCAACATTCATTTTCTAGGACCTGTTAAATTGACCTATTAGCCTTGATGACAGGCCTCTCATTTTCACGTCTGCCTGACTTGTTCTGATTCTCTGCAGCCATGAGAGCACACTGTAAGTATTCAGTAAAAGACAAAACATTCAGCTTAATAATTGCCTTGCTGACAGTCTAAAAACAACAACAGACCAGTGTAAAATATGGCTTATTTTTTGAGGCTTTCAGACAGTAATTTCATGTTAGGCTGTACCAGGCTACAGCTGTAGCCTAGTGGGACACATGCAGAGGCAGGAACAGACAGGCTCGCCAGCAGAGGGACTCAAAACATCCGATCAACATAGACCATCTGTGCTGCTACAATACAGATGGACCTCCCTCTCTGCACATTAAACCCCACATCAGACACTTGCATGCTTCAATTTTCTTCTCAATGAATGGAAAGTAATAGCACCCCCAATATCCCCTCCCACTTCCCCCCATGTAGCAGGCGAATTAAAAGCGAGACTCAAACGTATAATCTTCTTGGTCATTCATTCTTCTACCCGGACATGGCAATCTGGATGAATCATTCAGAAGAAAAATAAAGCGAGAACTGGGCTCTGGGCCATGGGGGGATGCTTCTGCACTGACCCTGTTTTAGGCTCCCCCTTATTCAAGGCAGGCACAGGGCATTGAGACAAAATGAATTGGTTCCTGGGGCCAGAGGCGTGCACCAATCAATGTTCAATTTCCCCCACCATCCATTTTTAGGCCCTGGAACACAGAGGCCTGAGTCACTATGTGGACAAAAGGTTTTTCTTACCAACACCTCTAGGCTTCAAAAGGTTTGTAATAGATGTGAGCGCTAATTGAAAACTCATGTGAAATGCACTCCTGGAAGCCCCTTCTCTTAAGTCTGTAGCTCTCTGGCCCTTTTCCTCCTGAGGGCCCTTCAAATATTTACTTTGTCATTGTTATATAGTTTAATGTATAACCTGTGACTAATTGAATTCACAAAGGAGCACCAAATGTACAGAGCAGAGGGAATTCTTTAATCACAAATTCCACTGTAATTAGTTCTCAATAAAGATTTAATTTTACAACATAGGGGCCAAAGTTCAAGCACATTTCACCCACTTTATATCTCATTTTGAATTTATCATGGTAAAGATTCCCTGTGTGTGATGACACCTTGCAAAATGTGAAATAAGAATACACTTGGGTGAATGCCTGGCTGCGCTGGGTACACAGAGCAGAGTGTGGTCTCAGAGTCAAAACCCAGAGTGTGGAGCTGCAGTGTCTCCCCGGCATAACATTACTGTATGTGTAGGATCATTAAGGCTTCACCTTTCCAAAAAAAAGATGATTGACAGTAAAATGGTGGTGATCACAGAGTGCACAACTGCCTAATTCTTCTCATCTTACAAAGGAGCAGTATCAAACTGAAGCATGGCAATCCATATTCATGGACAATCTGGGCTTATTATCACCATCTATACATGAGGCTCACAGTCTGTTTTCAGTACAGCGATCTCTCAGTTGGTTTAAGTGTTATCATTAAGCTGTTATCCCCTCACATTATCTGTGTTGTAGTTTGGAGCTGTCTGCAGCTCTGACCTCAGCTGGGTCCTCCCTTGTTCCTGGAGCAGATGTTAAAAAAAGAGAGCCCCCCCTGCCACCCCCCCTTCAGATTCTACAGACTCAGACATATACACCATCCTGCTGCGCCTCCTCCCTTCACTCGGGCATCTAATTAGGCCGACAGCACAAAGACTCCCAGATGTCAGTGTCCTCCTGGCCTCCTTTGATTATATCCTTTCCACCCCACTGGCTGGCTTGCTGACTGGCTGGATGGCCGGCTGGGAGCCGTGTGGACTATGGGCATCGACGCGTGTCACTCTGTGTAGGTCAACATCAGACCAGTTTAACATATCAGTGATTGCATTTGGTGTAAATCACAGGAAATCGGGCCCTTGGAGTGTCATAAATATAGGCAATGGAGCATTTAGTTTTGTAATACGTTGTTGAGGAATATGACATTATTTTGATCACTATTAGTTAGTCACCAAACCGGTGTCACTGCATATTTAAAACAGCATTTGTCATGGCTAACAGTCACCAAGTGTTTCATTTCCTTTAAAACCAATTAACCAAGAAACACGGGCAACAGACAGTCAACAAGTATTTTAGCTGGGGAAAAATAGTTTGATAGTCAGATTTCCATGCTTCCATGAACACTGGATCTGCTCAGTGAATACTTAATACACGAAATGTTGATTAGCAGTTTTCTGAAACACATTTGATAGCCTCTGTCATGAGCCTCAAATATAAACTTACAGAGCGTTTGGGAGGTACAGTGAAAGAAGCCAAAAGAATGACAACATGGACTCACAGACAAAATGATGAATAGTCTATTTGTGTTAATGCTGTTAAATTTTTGTTTTTAGTGAGCCACATTTAACTGTGTAACACTAAGAATGTTAATACAAAAACAGAAAAAATATGTGAATAATATGTCAAGAAGTACTGTAAATAATTCTCTATTAGACAGCCATGGTATCACAGAATAGATAAGATAAAGATTAAATTAGATAAATTATGTTTTATTTTTGTATTTTGAAACAAATGTACAGTATGTAGTTTAATTGATAGGAAGGGAAATGAATAACTTCACTGATAACTAGTGTGTCTACATGACTGTAGTAGTCTGACATTAAACTCAGATCAGCTTGTCAGAGTTCTAAGGCAAGTGACAGCAAAAAGACTAAGCTTCACTGGGTTTAACTGACAAATGTAAGAGTTCTCTTGTGTTCTGTCAGCTCACCTTATCTGAATGCGCCTCATATCTGGGTTTTAATGTGTTTACTTAATCTTTATCAGCTCCAGTCCATCCACTACCTCATTGCACGTTCTGTACCCCAAGGAAAATTGTGTCAGTGTGTGCTACATCAGGTCTGGGCAGTCAGACACAGTGTTATAATCCATTTTAATTATTTAGTCTAAGTTTCCTATAACTCCTCCCCCCATCTCTGCACCCAAGGGAAGCTGTGGGCTTCACTTCCTCTCCTAATCTCCAGTGGAATGGGACCAAACTAAAATCTAAACATAGACCAGGCTATTTCATCTGATGCAATACACTTCCACAATTAGTCACTACAAAGCCAGAGAGAGAGAGGAGTCTGATGTCTGCATCATTAAAGACAGTGCCTTTCACATCCTGTTCACTGATTAGGCAACTTCCTTTTACACTAAATAGCTCAGGGAGTTATTCAGAAATGGGGCAGAAGGAGAATGTGTCATGTTTGGGAATAAAACATCAATTCTGGATGAGAACATCATGCGTGCAGTCTGATGTGGCATGCAACCACACTACTAGAGCTTCAGACAGGGTGTAACACATAGCCTACATGCAAAAGGGGCTTACTGTTTGGGAAGTGCTGTTGTATACATAGGATTGTGAAGCAAATAATCATGACTGACCTGAAAAATGAAATAAATATAGTTCAGCATAATTCTGTGCCCCACAAGTAGTGGCACTTAGCAGGCCAGTGGTGATCAATAATGCAGTGATATTAGTATAAAGGAATAAATTAGACTCTTTAAATCACTCGTTTCTAAAACTAATAAAAGAGATGAAATGCCTTGATTCATCCTAACCCAGTCTCATCTTCTTGACTGTATTTTAACATGGGTAGAATAAGTGTCATCTCTGGCCATATCCACACATACATGAACGTGGTAATACAAGTTGTGTTGCTCAGACAAGCTCTCTGACCCTGAGGCGTTCATCAGATGACCTTTGACCCCACCTTCACCAATGAGGAAGTGGTATGCTTTCTTTGTGCACAGCCACAGTCAGCCTAAAGCCCCGGGCTCTTTGTAAAGGAGTAGTATGCGTGAAGTAAAGTGTTTATTTTCTGCTGTGGCCTCAGTCAGACCATGTCGGACTGGTTCCCAGCATTGTTTGGAGAAGCCTAGAATAAATATGAGTGGCTGAAGCTTGGAGTTTGGGGCTGGGATGCCTGGGTACCGATGAAAGCAGGCGGCAAGTTCTAGCTGGAGCTTTGCGATCCTAGAGTCCTGTAATCCCTGATGAGAGGTCTACACTTATGCTCCCTCTCTAGCTTGTTTTGAGACAAGGCACTGCAATAGAAACAGAAAGAAATAGGAGAGAAAGAAATTAGAAAGGATAACTTGGTAACTAAGTTTGACGCTGCTGCATCTGCTGCTTTTGATTTGTACTCTGAGCTCATGTAAAAGGTGAAAACCCTTCTAACAGCTGAAACATGACCTGCTGGACCTGAGATATTTCTAGTTGACTTTCTCCTTCACTTTCTGTACTTTACTCCTCCCCTCTCCCCTCCCTACAGGGCTACACAGGTGTGTGGATCGCTGCAGGGCCAAGTGACCATGAACAGCCACCTGGAACACAGAGAGCACTTAAAGAGACTGTCTCTTGACAGCAGCTTGCTGGTAAGTCTGTCCTTAATAATGTGCGCCTGTTAGATTTGTCATTTAGACAGGAAATAAACATTGTGGAATGTCCTATTCATGTTCCAATTGTTTTTAAGGTTTATTTGAACTTGGCTGAGATAAGTGTAGACCTTTACATGACAACACTATCAACTTTCACTGTGTTTAAAGTTAGTCTTTAAAATGAGTTACTAATTCAGAGGGTTTGTGGTTTTTTTTAATGATGTTGTCTTAGCATGCTGTCATTTGCTGTGATTTGTTTGGACTGCATTTCCCACAGAGTATCTTGTTGGTGACGTAGTTTGAAGCTCTGCAGGTGGTGCTGTTTTGTCTCCTCATACATGGTGGCTAACACTGCTCATGCTAACTACACACTCGTTTGTTTATTCTATCTGCTGGGGGATGAAAAATGTTTCATTTCCTGTGTTCAGGGAAGTCTCTTCCAGGAAAGGTCCACTTATGTTGAGTGATTAGAAAAGACAAACGATGTCAGACTTCTTATGATCAGAATGTAGATGGATTGCTTTTGTGTTCTTTACAAAAGCTGTAAAGAAAATAAGCAGTGATGGAAATGTCACAGATGCCCTGAGATTCAAGCATGAAGGCTCTAAATTAAAGCACACACATCCATACATCAGGCAACGGAGAGAAAAAGCAGCCTCCTATCACTGTATTTGTGAAACACAGGGGCTGCTGATGATTGACAGGCTTATCTCTTTGCCGGGTCGCTCTTGCAAATCATAGGAGTGGAAACTTTGGCTTAGGGTTAACTGAAGGTGAATCTGCTCACAAGTGCCTCTTTAGAATGCCAAGTGCAGCCTCATTGTGGCTGCTGTGTGTGTCCACATGGGAGTAAAGAAGCTTATCCCTCCACCCAGGGCATACAGTATGGTCACTGCACAGGAAATAATAAATCAAGAGGCTTAAAATAGCATTTTTATACATTTTTATATAGGAAATGCTGAAGTCATCAAGGTCACATTTGTTGCAGCTGATTAAGACCACAGTTACTCAGGGTGTTTCTCTTCAAAGTAAGCCTGAAATATTATCAAACCATTGAGTAATATACAGTTGTATAGGCTAGATTTCCAAAGCTGTTTAGTTGTTTATGGTGTAGCTTGTTACTGACAGTGATGAGGCTTTAATAGTGCTGAAGCATGTCAACATATTGTGTTGATTTGCTACTGACCCATCTTAACCCATTGCTGACATGTAGGAGCACTGGTGCTTAAAGAAATACCCCGTGCTGTTCTGGTGACTGCTTCTTTACTTGCAGTTTTGTTTCTATCTATAATATTTAGATTGTGTCACGTTTGTAGGAATTAGGGCTGCAACTGATTTTCATAATTGATTATTTATTTTATTAATAAATTTGTTTTGTCAAATACCAAATGTAATCGACAGCACATCAAAAATTCATCTTCTACTGTAAAAGTGTGTCAATCACCCCTGACTTAAACTGTGACATGAGAGGCCATGTAGAAGGAGCACACCTGGAGTGACACACTCACTGTTGGTGATAGCAGACCCTGAACTGTAATTTATTTGCAGTGGTTTAGCTTTGTGAATGTGTAACTTCAGTTGACCCAGTGGATGATTACTTTCTGATGGGTTTTTTATCAGATGACTGTGTGATCCATCAAGGGTTTCCGAACTGCCTCACTCCCACTAATAGTTATCGGTTGGTATGAAGTATTTTGTGGCTTTAATTGCTTTAATTGGATACGCAGTGTCCTGGTTTAATGTGAGGCTGAAAGTAGGTCACACTTGTGACACGGGTTTATGATTCAACATGCTCACATTTGTCCACTCAACTATCCATGCATACATTTTTGTCCCCATTTTCATGTTTCGCTGTTCTCTCTCCTGTGCAACCATCTGTTTTTCTCTCTTTTGTCTTCTATAAATCTCCTCTTCCACTTCCACTCAATCTCAGTGCTTTCTTTTGTCTTACTTTATCTTTTTCTCTTCTCCCCCCCCCACTGATTTATTCTCACTCAGGGCAGCAGGAGCATAAGGGTGCTGGCTTGATTTTGTAGTGGGACATGAGGAAGCCCAGAGCATGTTTGGTAAAGGTCCAGCATAGATCTGGTGGCAGTATGCAGATTTGACTTCATGGCAGTGGGTAACCATGAGAAGAGCTTTGTAGCAAAACTGAAGAAAAGGTTTGTTATCCAGTTTGATTCAAGTCAAATGATAGTAACTTAATATGTGCACATATTGTTGCATGAAAGGAAGGAAATGGCAAACATTCCTTGTCTGAATTGCTCAATGTGAAATATTTTATTGTGGAATTGATATTTACTTTAGTATTGCAGTAATTTAAAGGGTCACACACACAAGTTAAACATTTCATATGAGCCTTTAATCAGCCACAAGTCACATAGTTTGAGGCCAAAAATTTAAATTTGTCTCTAATCTCAAACCTGGGACTTTATCCTTCCAGCGCTGGCAGGGGATATGTCTCTGGTCCTCCTGACGCTGGTGTAGATAAAACTATAAAGTCCTATAAACACTCCTTTTCCTGGGAGGATATGAGCCTCTGATATATATATTTTTTAAGCATCTGAGAAAACACAGGAGGTGGTTTCTGACATTCTGTCAGACGACAGGCATGAGTGCCCATGTTCTGGTTTTCCCTCTCTGTCACCTGTGGTCTAGTTTTGGTCTCTGCTCACAGTGCACTTTATAAAACATGCTGAATGACCTGGATAGATGGGCCTAGGCAGTGTCATTTACCCAGTTTTGTCACAAGGCTGTCAACCTTTTAGTGAAAGATTACACTTGTATCATCTGGAAAATGGTTGTTTTCATAGTTTGTTAAGATAATGCACAAGAGATATTTCCTGTTGGGGATGCCCCAGACAGATTTTCAGCTCACAATAGCGTACAAAGGTTGAGATAAAATACCATATGTCAGCTGAGAACCAGGTAAAATATTTATGTCTGCTCTTCTTTGGATGGGTTACAGGGCCTAGCTTCATACACAACGTCTATCAGTCGTCTAGGGGTAATGAGTGTAGGACTTGAATGTCAGTCTGGACCACCACCTCACACATGTATAATACATTGAGCAAGCATATGTTTCCTTAGTGAATGAAGGCTAGGTTAAGGGAAATTTTCTTGTGTGTTTGCTCCAAAACTGACTTCATGTCTTTGTATACTTTCACATGTGTTTGATATAACTTTTTAAAATAAATTTTTTGGGCTTTTCACCATTATTGGGGACAGTATGTTGAAGAGAAGCAGGCAGGAAATAGAGGAAGGGCCTGTGACACGAGGCGGACTCGATCCGTCAAACACTCACAGTGCATATGGCTGAACCACTGGACTACTGGGGCACCCTATGTTTGATGTGATTAAAGTGTGAGCGGCATTGTGCGTTTGAAAGAGGAGCTGACCCTTAGTCAGTGTTATCAGCATTTTATTGATGCCTTTCATTACAGTGCTCAGCTCCTGTGACAGGAAATAGGTTTGGTTGGACCATCTAATCTGGATCATGTTATGTAGCTCAGGGATGTCCCAGAGTAACAGCAGATACAGAAGTGCTCACAAGTAACTGCGACACCATTTGCATTACATAACTGCTGTGTTGCTGGGTTGATTCTGTGGCTCTGTGTATTTTTATCATTTGATGCCTGTTTGCAGGTGAGACTCTCTATCATGCAGGAACACGCACGATGAGCCCACTGGCTGTGGTCGGTCTGTGAACTGTTGCTAGCTGCTGCCAGCAGCTTTAACTAGGTCACTGCAGAAGCTCTGTCAGGGGTCCATTCTACACAGTACAAGCTAACGCAGCATCAGTTTTGGGTGAATTTAGCAACTATGGCATTGGGTTTTGTTCACAGCTGCATCTAGCAAACTGATGGAAACAGAGTCTCAGAAACAAAGGTTAAATAATTAACCCTTAAAACCACTTCATTCAAAGAAGTAAGAGACTTTTCGTCTTTGTGTGCTTGCATATGTGTTTATGGCCTTGTGAATGTAAGAGGAGCTGATGCTTAGTCAGCATTATCAGCATTTCATTACAGTGCTCAGCTCCTGTGACAGGAAATAGGTTGGGTTGGACCATCTCAACAAATAGTTTTACATTTGTTGAAATAATTTGGTTTTGTTTGTGAACTGGACAGTGCATTTACAAACACCATAATTTACCCACAAATCAGCATGCACATTTGTAAATCTTTAAGTTTTTATTTGTAGATAATGTGACACACTTCTCTCCAGAGGTAACTGAAGTGGCTCAGCAGTGAACACGAACAGCATTAGAAGTACATTAGGAATAGAGAGAAAAGAACCTGCAGGGTTTGGAGCGGTGCCCATTTTTAAAGCTTTCTGCACCTGGGTTGCACTTGGGTTGTGGTTTTTGGAAAGTTACAAAGTTTGGCACAACAGAAACCTCCTTCATCCAACCTGAGATGAAAGGCCCTCAGCACGTCTGTTGTAGAGCATAATCATCTTTTGCCCTGGCTTCAGCATTCAGGCAGGGTGATTGTATATGATAAATGCTTTGCCACGTGCCCGGACCAGACTGGATGTTTATCACTGTCAAATCATTCCATTTTGCTTTAGCTTTATTTCATTAAATATCTGTGCCAACTGCTTAATTCCTCTCTCACTTTCATCAAACAACAGAGCCTCATGTCTTTCTGTCTAGGATGTGGTGTCTAATGCATTTCCTCACACTGTGAAATAACACTCATCAACCCAAAAATCCTTAAATTGGTGAGAGCATGTCCTTATTTTCTCTTCCACACCCTTTTCCTTGCCAATGTGTGCAGCAGTGCAATCATGCTCAGAGATAATTGATAACAAAAGGCCAAATTGAAAACACTCTGCAGGGGAGGGTTAATAATCAAGTGCTCTACATTACCGATTAAACGCTTGGTGCATAGTTGTGAGTTGTATTGACTAAACAGCATGTGGTCCTGCTTTTCTGTTCATATCCAAGGTTGGGTTTAACTAAATCCCCCCTGGCTTTGTCAAGCGTCCTTTTCGTATTTTACATCCTGATTTGCTGCCATGTTGTTATGCAGGCTGCAACCTGTTTCATTGGTCCAAACAACACTGGGAAAGTAAGACAATAAAATTGTCCCAAAACACTCAAACTAGTTTGGTTTATGCTAAATTTAAGTGCAAATTAATTAGATGGCAGACCAGCATGGGGTCTGTTTGGCAGGACTGGATTTCCTCCTTCCTCCCCTCCAGCCTATTACAGCTGGCTGTTATAAGGCAGAATGAAGACATAAAACATAAGTAGTGGAGTGAGCTCTGAAGCTAGATGGGAAGAAATGTTCAGTCTGATCTGATTGGCTCTAGCATCATCAGGCAGACAAATGGAGAAGTTTGATATTATTACTGAGCAGAGTGTAATTATATTGCAGAAATCCACTGACAATGCTATTCCTCAAAATGGGCCCTGTTCCTATGGCATTACAGGATGGCAAGCTCAGGGGATGAGTGCTTACTCATTGTCAGCTTGACTCCTGAGTAACTGGTGTAAAGTGTGGTCCAGGGGCTGAAGCTGATTAGGCAATTTGGGTGGGAGCCAGTTCCATAAAAAGATTTAGACTCTTGATGGAGCAGCCGCTGCTTTTTCTCTCAGAGCACACTCACACTTCATCTTGAGTGTCTAAGTGAAGTTTCTCAGCAGGGTGTACCACCAGTCTCACCCTCCAGCTGGGTCTCTAACAGCTCCCTCAGCACGCAGGTGACATACTATACATACCTGGGCTCACTACGTGGGTAGCCACGGGGCTGTAGGGTGTGGGAACACAGTGAAGTCTGGGACACTCACTGACTCTGAGAGGCAGAAGAGGTAACGTTTTTCCTCCCTTTGTCTCATGGGAACCGTCAACGCTTTCATGAGCCCAGTGAGACACAATTACAGTGTTGGCTTTTCAATAGACTCCAGTCTGAATCCCAGTGGCTTCCCCTGTAACCAACCACACACTGTGGATAAGAGTAAGCGGTCTGCGTCTGCTTGTAAAATTAGTTTAATAATTGTTGAGGCTGTTTTGATACGAGCCACTCGTCGGTTTTTCCAACCTCCAAGTAATGAGCTTTGGCAGCCCACTGTTAATACCCTGCATGTGTTTTTAATAGAGAAATTACATCATATTTAATGGATCTCAGCACCACAGTGAAGAAATGCTTCTTCAGTTGTCTTTACCCGTCATTTGAACAGATTTGTCATAAAATTAGTTCCCTGGCATTTGCAGGGATTTGAGTGGAGTTTTCAGGTTTGCTTTCAGTGATACTGAGACAAGCATTCCAACAGACCTGATTATTCTTACTCTGGCATGGGAACCATCTTCGCCGCCTGTGAATGACACACTAATGTACGCTGAAATCTCTGAATTGGGTCACAAGTTGTTTGTATGTTTCATGCTTCAGTTCTTTGAAATGTGTAAAAATCACATTTGCCTGCTGGCCATAGGATGATGTTGTCAACAGCTCTCTTCAGCCTACTGCTCAGTCAAAGACACATTAGTTATCAGTCAGAAAATAAAAGCATTTGGATCTGTTTCATACTGACTGACGAGGCTTTTTACTTTATTGTGAGAGGGACACTGAGGTTGTGCTGTGTGCATGTCCCTTCTCGTGCCAGTTTGTACAATTGGACATTTATTTCCCCTCATCCAGTGAAGCCGTCCTTTGTGCTCTGTGATTTGAGGGGCTAGTTACAGACTCTTCTCTCAGTCATGATGGAAGATACTGGGGGTTGCGTGTGGTTGTAATCATGTGCATTGTTCCCCAAACATTAGCACTTTGCACCAATTTCTATTCATGCTGTGGTTTTGCTCGAGAGCCTGGTGGCAGGAACATAGAGGCCTTTTGAGAGGCTTGAAGTCTGCAGAGACAAGGAGAAGACTGTTTGTTTCCGCACAGGATTGTGCACACGGAGCTGATAAGTGTGCCCTCAAATGCTGGTTTATAAAGATAAAGTCACATGGTTAAGGAGTAAATTTGTTCAGCTTGATTAAACATGACATCTTTTTATGTCACCAGGAACAAGCTTTGATTATTCAAGTGTTATGACTTGACATCACACTAAACAGTGTGATCAGATCAGATGCTCATACTTGCCCTGAAGAAGTTATGCATCCTGTTTCTTGTGACTGTAACTTATAACAAATATCCCTAAAAGTAGCACGTATATTCATTTGTAAGTATAAACTCTTTACATTTTTTGATGTGTAAAAAAATCTTTTTCTGCAGGTCATGTCTCCTTATCCTCAATAGTCAAGTTTCAATCCAAATATAGTGCAAATTTTAAGAAAATGTACAGAAAATATGTGAAAGAAAATGCAAGTCATAATGTTAGTTGCATTACTGACAACTGAGAAACCAGTTAATATGTAAAATAGTTAATATAAATGTCAGCTTGGATTTTTTTTTTTTTTAACCAGACATCATTAAAGTCATAGAGTAAAAGAAGAGGAAATCGTAAGCTACCTCAGTGTGTAATTTTGGGAACCATCAATACATCCTATGTGGAAGTTTGACTTTAGAATACCACAAAATGAAATTAGGTCATATTTGACATAATCAAAATCATATTTGAACTCATTAAAGTGAACTGACCCTGGGTAGATAGTCATTTCTGGGAATATCGCTGTTACGCTCACTAACATGCTGTTTAAAAGGTTTAAGCTATTTCTTAGGTCATTTATAGAAGCACAGCTTAATATATTGTATTGCTTCTTGCATATTTCACTTCTCTTCCATTGAATACAAAGGTTTAAGAAACATTATTATATTCCTTTGGGTTCATTGTGTGGAAAAAGTGGCCAGTCTCAGCACAGAAACATGATCAAAACACTGTAGTCTTTAAAGCTTATCCCAGGGTGTTAACCTCGCCCACCTGGCAAGGAAGCTCCATCTCCAGGGATGTTTGTTCATCATATGCAGATGAGGCACCATGTTTAGATCCAACACTGGCACTGAAGGTTTGGATCTGAACAAGGCAAAACTGGCAGAGGGTGGCTAACAGGATTGGACATGCAGATTAAGACCCTAGTGGATGGGGAGAAACTGAGGAGGGGCTGCATCTGTCAGCAAAGGGAGGCCCACCTCCACACCTTTCAGCTGGGGCAGGACAAGCTCACCCTGTGGCCTCCTGGCAGACTGGGTGTGGGTGTGAGAGGCAGAAGGTGGTGCAGTGGTGTGCGGCGGTTGGCGCGTCCTGTCTATTCTTCTGCACAGAGGCCGCCCTGTAATCACATCCTCCTCATCAGGCACTGAGCCAAACCCTCGGCTGGGATCTAACAGAGCTCTTTCATGCTTGGGTTTTCTAAGACCAGAGTTAAAAATGTGGGGAACCAAGCAGGTTGGTGGGTTTCCTGGTAGATAATGGCTATCTCTCTATCAATTCTCTAGTAATTTTCTAAAAGGAGGAGCACATTTGGTTTGTTGGTGACTATAGTTGCAGTATGGTTTTGGGGTAATGATTGTTTGGAGCCAGTTGGACCCTGCCTGTTCTAGGACCAGCTGGTGTTGAGTAGTGGGAGATAAAATTACACAGTATGTGGTAAAGGATTCTCTCTAGTTCCTGTAACATGTTTTTGCTCTGCAGTCAGGCCCATGGACATTACCTTAAGAAATAGTGTTGTATTTACTGAGCTGTTAAATTTGTGCTCCTTTCTGACTGTAAAGATTAAGAAATCCATGTATATCCTAACTTTAGATCCCAGCTTTAGCTCTTGTGTAGGACTCTGTGTTGGTCAGTGATCTGGGTAGTGCCTAATGACCCTAGAATCACTTCCTGCCCAGTCCAGGGAAATATTTATGTCTCTGCATTAACTCCAACCACTGAGTAAATACATACAGAAACCGCTTTAAAACTAACATTTGAAATATGGCTCTATGTAAGTGCTCAAGGCCCCACTGTTTGTTTTGATATAGGATGATTGAAGGAGACTGTGTGTTTGTGTGCCAACATGTGCACAAATAATATGGATGTGTGTTTACATGTGAGCATATGTGGATGTAAATTAGCTCTGTGAGCCTAAAGATGTGTTCAGGACACTGTGAGACTCCTCGTGTGGGAAAAGCAGATCCCTTCCAGGCCAGTTGTCACCCAGTGGAGGCTGTACTGGTCAGGCTTGTATGCCAAGTTCCTAACAGGTGTTCACATAAAGGAGTTGGGCCTCCTTGCACCTTTTCTTTCTTTGTTTTTTTAGGATCTGGTTTTAATTGTTCTCATGACATTCTCACTGTACACGCATTGACACAACTAGTTTGGAATTTCACCGCCTTTAATTTACAGGTAGTTTCTAACTTGACAAATGATGCAGTTCTTACTTCGGTGTAGTCTTTCAGCCATTCCAAACCACAATAATCACTGTTAATTTATTATATTAGGTTTATATTATTTTACCATTAATCTCAGTGAAGCTTTGACATCTCATTTGCTAAAGATTTATTACCAAAAGAGTCAGTGGTTTCCACCAGATTGCATTTTTTGTCATTCCAGACCAGTCATTATGTTGGTGTTAGTGACATGATGCCTTCTCACTGACAAATCGAGCATCCTTAAATTGCCAAAGGATGCATTATTAAAATCTCAGTCTTTATTATATAGACATGGCTGCTCATTATGCGTTCTGCATGAACTACCTTACTGAAATTGAATAATGGTTTACACAGCTCATGCACAGATGACTGGTAGCATTAGCTACAGTGAAGCCATTTATCTTCAAAGCAGTGAAAGCTGCGTTTGCTTGCACAATAGCATTTAAAGTTATTTTCTATTTAAGGGAGTGTCATGATTGGGCGGCACTTGCTTTGATGGAGAATAGTCAGTCACTTACAGGAATGATTTCAGGTAGGGCCCTGACCTTAACACTTGCATCGCCTTTGGCTTGCTTCACATAACCTGACAGTGTGGAGTTGTTGTATTGGATGCCATAAATTCCACAGTGAGGCTTGCCCAGGCGCCTGCTGACTGATGAGTTTGTAATCTACGTTTGAGCAGGAGCACCACCTGCCACTCAGCTGCCATCAATCACAGTGATAGCCACAGGTCACAAGCTCAGGCCTCTATGGCGTGAAAACAGTAGAAATAGGTCAGAATATTACATCTCAGTGAGTGCTGTTACACTGAAACTGTAAAAAAAAAGTGTAGACCGTGTTTGGTGTGTGGTCAAAATGCACGATGTGACACTCTACTGAAGTGCTACAGTAAGAGCTCATGGTGTCATCAATATTTGGAGTTTTTAACCAGACTGGTGTGATACATTTTAACATCAACTAAAGTCATTTCGCCTTGAAGCTCTTAGGTGGGGAACCGAAGCCCTTGATCACTTTTTGTGGCCACCTTGCCAGAAAGTGGGTGATATTGTGAAGCCTTGTGCAGCCACACTGGTTGGTGCAAGAAAATCTGCCTGGTCAGATAGCATACACTGAGGTCATGAGTCACTGCTGCTCAAAGTCTTCTTTAACAGCTATTTAAACGAGGAATTAAAACATGATTCAGCAACTTCATGGGCGTTTTACCCTCAGAAAATTTACAAATTGATCCTGGTGGATGTTTTAGGAGAATTTTGATAGTGTTCCCTAAATAGCTGCCATGTTTTTCCAGTGTAAAGAAGATATGAGAAAAAATTGGATAAAAAATAAAAACATAAGTAGTTTAGAAGACAGTCATTTAAACTGAGTGCAGAACAAAAAGGGTTTTAGGGAACAGGTTGGATATTTCCACTGTTCCTTTTTGTGAGAGAATTTACATTGTGGCTAAAAACTAGATAAACCAGACCATAAACCAAATGGGATTTCTGACACATTTCTTGCCTGTGGGTAATGCACATAACACTAGAGCAGCCGCATGGCTCAGTGGTCAGAAAATGCTTCAAAAGCTTATTGTCCTGTCACCAAATGAGACAATCAGTCTGTACTTGCCTGTTCTGGGAGATTACACTGGAAAACACTAGTTCACTGTAAAGTAAAGTGTTTTTCTAAGACATGATTCCCTCCCTTTCCTTCCCCACCAAATCGACCTACTTCCCAGTGAAAACTGTGCAGACCAGTACAAAGGACTGGATCACAAGTGCTTCTTTTCCTGCCAGAGGACACGAGTCATACAATGTATTCGATGTTGAACTGAGGTGCTGCTCTCACGGTGAGACAGCGGAAAATACTCCTGAGGCAAATGTCAAGGAGTCCTTTCATAGCCTGTTTGATACCCCTGTCGTCCTGCCAGTCAGCTGCAGGAACGCAAATTTTCTCTCCTTATTTGCTGCCAAGTCTCTACGAGTGGAGCAGCAGCAGCAGTCGTACTTGTGAGGCAGCCAGTGTTCAGAAGTCCCATCATGACAGAGTTTTGGACCAAAGGTGGAGTTGCAGAAAAATAAAAAACAGCCAATCAGGAGTCTGACTTAGCTCTCTCTGCTGACATGTGAATATTTTATGTCTTTACACCAATGCACAAATACCAGCCATTCGCTGCTTCACACACCAAAACTAAAAACCACACACATACTTGTCTTGGCAGCACACTTCAGTAGGGCCTACCCAGGTGATTTAATCTGATGTGACTTGCTGAATATTGACAAGAGCTGATGTGGCCTTGCTGAAGAGGGTTGAGAATTCAGATAAGGCACTGCCAAATCTACACGACTGCCTGCTGGATCATCATTCCAACACACACACATGAACACAGTGGTAGGCAGCAGCTGAGACTGGGGAACGAAGCGGAAGAGGAGGAAGGCAAGTGGGCACAGGATGAACAAGTTTGAGCACCACGCCATAGTGTCGCTCTGCAGGAGGATCCAAAACATCCCCTTGCTGGAGCTGTTGGTGGTGAGTCCATATGCCCCCCTCCAGTCTTTCCATCTCTTCCGGGCTTCCATCCATTGAGGAGATATGTGGGACAGGATGCAGGCTGTCTGGAGCTGGAAGTAGGTCCAACTGGGTCATAATCAGGCTAGCATCCTGCCCTCTGGTCTGCCCCAAATCCACAATGCCTACCTTGCTAGTGCCCCAGACAGGAGACAGGAATTGCCCAGGGTCTTACAGGGTGGGTTTGCTGCAGGGAAAGTTGAACTTAATCAGGAAGCAAGTGACATACAAGTTTGTATTTGGTGTGTGCATGGCAGTATTTACACTTTGTTACGTGTGTCTGTGTTTATACCTGTCATTATGTGTAATATCACATACAGACTGTGTATACAGAAATTCACTGCTTTCTTTTGAGTGGCTTCATGTGCTGAAATGACAACATTAGAAACAGTATTTATAACTGAAAGATTTCAGTTTGACACCGTTTTGCTGGTTGCACTTTCTAAAATTTAAGGATCAGCTCCTTCTGTACTGCCACCTAGTGCATTTCAAAGACAAAATTATTAGTGAGTCAATTTAAAAAGGCTTAACTTATAGGACGCATCATTCTTGTAGCCTTTGTGTGTTTTCAGACATTTGCTGTGTGTCAGCGATTCCAAGGTAACAGAATGTCAGAATTCTTGACTGTGTGCGGTGTATCCCAAGTGTAGTGATCTTACCATGTTCCATATGCAGGTCACTAGCTGACAAGCTACACAAGGTTGTTTCACATTTCCAATACATCTCCAGAAGGTCAGAATCAGGGGACCTGTGGGCCAACTATACATTTTTATGCCAAGCAGTTGAGGTGGGCTGTGACATTTGACAGTTTATTTGTAGGTTGCCATAATGTGCTGTGTGTGTGTGTGTGTGTGTGTGTGTGTGTGTGTGTGTGTGTGTGTGTGTGTGTTGGAGGAGAAACAGGCATTTGAATGTGTGGCAACAGCCAGATCTAAAAATATCACCTAGGTTTGAGGATAGTCTTCAGTGCTTCTGCTTTTTTGGTTTATTTTTTGTTTTGGAGCAGGTGTAAGCAGAAGGGATGTGGGATCCTAAGTGCTTCGATTTATTGGATTGGCAGGAAAAACTGCTTTGTGCTCTTCTGGAAACGGCACAAAAGAAAAGAAAAAATTATTATTTCAGGTGTGAGATATTAATTGTGTGAGACATTGCAATTCAAGTATCAACACTGTTCACTGTGCACATATAAGGATATGCATTGTAGCAAAAAGCACTTATATCTTTATACACTTCATCACTTTAATGTTGCAGTAAAGGAGGAACTAGTGTTATAATTTGAAGTACTTTACATACTGCTGGTAGCTTGTGAATTTCCCTCCCAGGATCAGTAAAGTTTGATGGTTCTACTGTATTTTGTTTTGTTCATCTGATTCTGAAGTAACTAACCAAAGTTATTAAATGCATGTAGTGTAGTAATGAAGCCAAAGTATGAAGTGGGAGAAAATGGATATAGTTAAATCAAATACCTCAGAGTTGTGTTTAACAGCACTGGAGTTCAGAGAGGATTTTCCTTTCTTCATCATCATTTATCTTTCACTGTCTGGTCACTGAGCCTGAGGTGTTTTGTGGAAATCCAGGGGTTTTTAGCCTCTGCCACCGCATGGACACAATTATGCAGACAAATGTCTCCGCCGACCTCTAAGACTCCATATATTCTTTATTTAATTACATTAGCAGAAGCTGGATAGTGACTAATGGCTCGTGGAGGAGAAGGAGCGGGGGGAGAAACATACGACCAGAACTGGAGAGGCCCAGGATGCATGATTGCATTTTTCCATCCTATTTCACTCTCTCGCTCTTCCTCATGCCCAGATCGCTCCCTGCGCTCTGTTTAACCCCCCATACACACACACGCGCTATGTTTTCATTACTTGTGGGGACTTTACATTGACTTACATTCATTTCCTATAGACTTACCTTAACCATAACCACTACTTGCCTAACACCTAATACCTAACCATAAACCATGTTGCCCCCGTAAAATTCAATGATTTCCTTGTGGATGGCCAAGTTCCCACAATGCGAGTGTGTTAACAGTTGTCGGTCCCCATAATGTAAGTAATACAAAGGCCCACACACTTGCACACTGATCAACTGAGCCTTTTTCCAGCCTGAAAGATTTCTATGTAGCAAGAATACATTATGGGATGGGATTTTTTACTGTAATGAATTGTGGCACAAATGTTGGCATTATAGCTGATGTTCTGCAGTGTCTCCGATTTTTGTGATGTACAGCCATACTGAGTCTGCACTCAAAGCTTAAATCAAAATAAAGCTTTGTCAGTGCCACAAGAGACTCTTTCTCTTAGCATTGCTTTAAGTGTGAAATGGATGAAAGCATTACATTCACTGAGCCAACAAATGTGTTCTGTTTGCCATGTAAACCATTTCCAGGAGTGCTTTTTCTTTATCATCCTGTGTTGCCATATAAAAACCTTAACCTGCCAACGGCAATAGTTTAACAAAAAAAAAAAAAAAAAAAAAAAAAAAAAAGGAACGCACTTGTTCAGTGGTTTAACATGTTCTGGCACACCATAAAATGGCTGATGGACTGATCACCTGAAAAATACAGTTATGGATCATTGTAAAAGGCTTCTGCTTACCATGTTGATTGCTGGTTGATGCTTTTGGATGAAATGTTTTTGTTTCCGGTATTATACAGTCCAGTTTCAGTGTGCTCCAAGTTAGATCAACTGATCACCACCTGGTGGTGAGTTGGATCCGATGGTGGGGGAGGAAGCTGGACAGACTCGGCAGACCCAAACGTATTGTGAGGATCTGTTGGGAACATTTGGCATAACCCCCTGTCCGGGAGATCTTCAACTCCCACCTCTGGCAGAGCTTCAACCAGATCCTGAGGAACACTGGAGACATTGAGTCCAAATGGACCATGTTCTCCACCTCCATTGCCGATGCAGCCACTCGGGGCTGTGGCCGTAAGGCCTCTGGT
>NW_018127928.1:1364330-1364705 GCF_001952655.1 Monopterus albus
ACCTCTATTTAGGCAGCGTCCTCCCACAAGGACGCTGCCAGATTGTTCTAGACCCCAGCTCTGACTTTCCAGCACTATATTCGGTTTTTGGTATTTGTGTTTCTGACTCGGACTGTTTCATTGGATTACTCTGTTCTGCCTTGCCCTCTTATCTCGGACTGCTTATGTGTATCGGCGTATCGGACACTCCCTACGGACTACGCACTTTGGATTCCCTTGGATGTATGCGTTTGCTGGCTCTGACCTGGGACCGATACTGACCGTGAGTTTTTGTTTCCACCGTGTCTTGTATGGTTTTGTTTAGTTTTAGTTCTCTTAATAAAGAGACGGTTTTTGTTTTACACTTCCTCGTCTGGCCATTTAATTGAGTTCACC